>NW_023260511.1:1222619-1315722 GCF_013100865.1 Trachemys scripta elegans | reverse complement strand
GTAGCCAATCCATATCTGCTAAAGGACCATGACATAGTGTCAGAAGAAAACTAGAACGAGAGAAGAACAGAAACAGAAGGTTGCAAAAAGAAAGAACAGTAACAAAGCCTGGAGGATCTCATCAACATGCCATTCTTCAATGCCCCAAGAATTTGAGCTTTGACAAACCTTCAGAATGGAAAGACTGAAAACAGTGTTTTGCAATATTTCAAATTGCAAGAAAGCTTCACAAGGAAACTGGAGATATACAGGTATATTATAGAATTGAAGCTATGGGGAAGCAGGCTGAGCATATCTTTAAATCCTTGAACTTTACTGAACAGAGACACAAAGAAGACTATGAAAGGCTTCTGCCTATGTTTGATGCATTCTTTATACCTCAGAGAAATATGGCTTATGAAAGATCCTGTTTCCAGTGGAAAACATTGAATGTTTTCTAAGAAATCTGTATAAATTGGATGAAAACTGATTTTGGGGATGCTAAACATGAAAATATCAGAAACATGCTTGTAATTGGGTGAGCAGACAAAATCTTTTCAGAGACTTTCAGTTAAAAAGAGAACTAACCCTGCACACAGCTAGTCATATAGAAAAGCAAGCTGAGTGTGTGAGACAGAAAATCCAAGACTAACTGGCCAAACCTGAAAAACAAGAAACTAGCTTAGAAGCTGTTAAGAAATGCAGCAGGAGTGCTCGCAATTAATACCATAAGACCCCTGATGCAAGGAGAGAGAACTCCCAAGAGGGACAAATTCAAGCCTAGATGCACAAGGTGTGGAAAAAGTCATATTCCAAGAGTGATGCATTCCAATCAGAGGTGGAGAGTGCAACAAATTGAAGTAATATGGACATTTTCAGTTGGCTCATACTACAGGACATCATGGGCAGTTTTCCCCCGAGATCTATAACTTATGAAGATCCAGAATCTTCTTGGAGAATGAAATTGAATATTAATGCCAAGACTATTGACTTTGAGGTCTACTTCTGATTCATTTTTACAGTCATCTCAGAAGGGACTTAGAGTCACCTTCAATCCTTTCCAGAGCTGAAGTCACCTGACATCGCCCTGACTAGCCCTAGAGGTATCCTGAATTACACAGGCCAGTTCATCACCAAAATGTTTTGCCAAGAGAGGAGCTATGCATTTAGAGTTCATTTGAACAAAGGTCACAGACCAATAACCTTTTCAGCTATAGTGTGGCAGCCATGATGGGCCTAGTGAGAAAGATGTAAGAACTCGACAGAGGATTCAATGATTTTGAACATTTGAAAGGAGATCCAGTTGCAATCTATTTAAGACACAATAATAAACCTTTCAATGTGCAAACACCCCTACCAGAAAAAAATTGAAAGAGCTGTAGATTTATGGATATTCAGAGGAAATCATTACCTGGTCATTGTGAACTACTTGTCCAAGTATATAGAAATTGTGTTCTTTAAAGATACAGCATGTGGTAGCATTATTGAGAAAATGAAGTGCACTTTTGCTTACTATAGTATTCCAGAACAACTAGTGTTGAAAAATAGACAACAATTTGCAGCAGCAGAACTTAAGTCATTGTGAATTAAATATTATTTTGATCATATTACCAGCAGCCCACATTACCCACAAGTGAATGGAGAAGCTGAGAGAGTTGTACAGATAGCCAAGATAATCCTACAGATCAACTCCAATAGCGGCCACAGGTTATAGTCCAGTACAACTCCTTGATGGGAAAACAACTCAGAACAACTTTAAAAAAGTCTCTAAGGTGTCCAGACATGAAAAGAATAGCCAAATTGGATAAATAGACTAAAAGAGTTTATGGTTTATTTTACAACAGATGCCACTCTGAGTACTGCTGTTTCTAGAACCTGGTGGACAGCATGTGTGTCAAATTGGATGGAGAAAAAGGATGGACAACTCCAGCTGTCATAAAGAAAAAGAATTCAGCAATCATATAATATGTGATTGAGACCGACAGTGGAGAGTTCAGCAGAAGCCATCAATATCTACAGTTTGTTCCTTAGCAAGAAAAATCAACACAGGAAACAAAAAGAAGAGTCAAGGACTCTAGATTCCCCCACAGCCACTCATTGAAACTACTATGATTCAGAGAAACTTAAGAAACTGATGCATAGTGAAATTCAAAGATAGAGAGACAGTGTAAATTCTGTAAATGTTAGGAGTATAGAACGTGAAGGGGGAGATGTATTGAAAAGTAACTATATCATACTGGTCAGTGAATAGGTGGCACTATGGTAGAATACTTTATTTAAGCTAACCACCCTAACACCTAACAGAGCATGATGAACACATCTGATGTGTTCCTCTCTAAGAAGGAAGACCTGGAGGCAGACCATATATAGTATGGAAGCATGACACTCCTGTCTGGAACAGTTTAGTGATTGGGAAGATAATGCACATGAATCATTCCAACACTGAACTGAAATGTTTGGCTGAATACTTACTCCACAAACTTGGTACATGATTTTCAGAAGCTCATAACTAGCAATAGTCCAAACCAACCTCCTCTTCCAGAGCAAAATTCATCAGCCAGGACAGTTGCTGTACAAAATTTGAAAACTCACAAAAGTTGACCTCAGGGCTACTAAGAACATTTAGAAAATAATGTAAATACACAGGTGAATTGTCAGTCTTCTCAGTTAAAAGAAAGATTTTATATATATATATATATTAAAAAAATCTGTTCTATTCATAGAAAAAGGCTGGCATTTTCCAACCAAAAGGTTGCTGTTTCACAAAGTTAACAGCATTTGAAAATAGACCCCATTTCCACTTTCTGAATATTAATCACTCTGTGCTCGCTGTGATCTGAAATAGGATTACTCTGTTATGGTCTACTTCGTTAACTGAGAAGACATTCTTCTTACCTATTTGAGTTCTCAGTTCACCATGTTCTGAAAGAGAGGCATGACAATGATCAGAAAAGAATAATTAATGTGTGAGTTTTCTGGTTTCTCAAAGACCTTCTTGCCTGAGCCTTTCTAAGGGTTCCATCCAATTCCCAGTGAAGTCAATAGCAGCCATTACTCAAATACTTCAATCTTTCCAAAGACTCCACAGTATCATAGAACACAGAGTGGGAGGCGGTTCTCTGCAGATTTGCAACATAAACTGGAATTTCCCCAGCTCCTTTAATATTATTGAAATGGGGATTTTGTTCTATAGTGGGCCGTATTAATCCCATGTTTTAGTGATGCTGACAAATCAGTTTTGAGTGTGTGTATTTGCAAATATAGTAATTAGCATTTTATTAATAGAAAAAGTACACAACTATAACATCCTTCTTGATTTATGAGGTATTGCTCCGTGATTCTTGAACATTGAACAGTCACAAGGACTTTATGGGGAGCATGAGAATACAGTGATTCCAGACTCTGATGCATAAACTTTTAAGTAACATCCTGCTTAATTGAGGAAATAGGCGAAGTGAAGCCCTGGTTCCACTGAAATCAATGGAAACACTCAAACGGGGCCAGACTATATTAATTAAAATAGGTTAGTGAACCTGTTTTAAAACACAGCTGTGTATCTAGCATAGACAACATTTATCACCTTTTAAAATACATTAGCATTGACCATGACCAGCTACTAAATTTTATCACTCAATCTATTTTCTAAGTCTAGACATGAACATTTGAAATGTGATTCCTGAGAGGAGGAGGAAAGGAAAGTTCATATACAAGGAAGTATCAACCTTAACATTACAATTAGTAGCTCATAGCCAAAAAGTAGGATTTTCTAAAACATCCAAATCACTGAAAAGCACAGACTTTCAAGAGGACTTGTGCTGCTAAATCACTCAGACTGTGTCAAAATCCCACCCATCACTGAATAAGAAGGTTGGGGGCAAAGCAACTTGTTCTCTCTGCTCATTATCATGACCATAAATTAATGGCAATTTATGCACAAATGACTATGAAAGAAGTACCTGTATTTTATGTTTCAAAATTATTTTCCATACTAGGCAGCCAACACTTGCTTTACCCCATGCTTATTTTCACCGTTAGAATGAAAATAATACCAGAATCAAAGTCTCCTTACTTTAGTTATGCAGCTTTACAGCTAAAATTAATCAGGTAATTGATCTGATTGCATTACTAAAATAAACTGAAATTGTTAGCTTTTGTTTTTTGAACTGGGGAAATTAATTGTACACAATCCTCATACCCATTGATGCATTTAGGAAAGAGAAGGAGGTGGGGTGATGGGGAGCTCCAAGTATTCATTTCATTCTCAGAGTCTCATTCTGGTAACATACAAAATTCAGGAAGAAAAAAAATGAGTATATACCATTTTCTTTCTGGGGTTGCTCTGCAAGAAAACAACAAAAAATTCAGTTACTAACTGTGCTAACATTGTGACAGATATGACAACTTTCTCCCTTACACTAAGGAGATTTTAAAGTATTAAATTTATGATTCCTGTTGGGTCAGGGGGTTTATGTAATTCCATGAGAGAGGGTAACCACAACCCAGCAGGAACTAAGGACAGTGTGTGTGTGTGTGTGTGGGGGGGGGGTTATTGAGCAAATTCACACCCTGAGAGAGGCCCCACATCCAGGGGAGGCTCCCATATGCTAGTTTAAACTGGATTCTACAGAGGCCAACAGACATAAAAAGGACCTTTGCAATAATAGTTGGAGTAAAAAATGACTCACGGCCTTCTCTCTGATCCAGCAATTGGACAGGACTTTCTGTCAAGGGGAGGGTTGGAAGCGCCGACACCAACCAGAGTTTTAAAACATATTCATTAAAATGGGTTAGCTAATTCATTTTAAAATACAGCTTTTTATCTAGCACAGACAGGATTTTACATCTTGAAAAATCCATTAGCAATCAGGTTCTTTAAAAGGAGGCTTTTAATTAAAGAAAAAAGGTAAAAATCATCTGTCATAACTATGAAGGGAAGGGTAACAGCTCTCCTGTGTACAGTAATATAAAATCCCTCCTGGCCAGAGACTCCAAAATCCTTTTACCTGTAAAGGGTTAAGAAGCTCAGGTAACCTGGCTGGCATCTGACCCAAAGGACCAATAAGGGGACAAGATACTTTCAAATCTTGGGGGGGGGGGGAAGGCTTTTGTTTGTGCTCTTTGTTTGGGAGTTTGTTCGCTCTTGGGACTGAGAGGGACCAGACATCAATCCAGGTTCTCCACATCTTTCTAAACAAGTCTCTCCTATTTCAAACTTGTAAGTAAATAGCCAGGCAAGGCGTGTTAGTTTTCCTTTGTTTTCTCAACTTGTAAATGTACCTTTTACTAAAGTGTTTATATTTGTTTGCTGTACTTTGAACCTAAGACTAGAGGGGAGTCCTCTGAGCTCTTTACGTTTGATTACCCTGTAAAGTTATTTTCCATACTGATTTTACAGAGATGATTTTTATCTTTTTCTTTAATTAAAAACCTTCTTTTTAAGAACCTGATTGATTTTTTCCTTGTTTTAGATCCAAGGGGGTTGGATCTGTATTCACCAGGAGTTGGTGGGAGAAAGAAGGGGGGATGGTTAATTTCTCCTTGTTTTAAGATCCAAGGGGTTTGGATCTGTATTCACCAGGGAATTGGTGAAGAGTCTCTCAAGGCTACCCAGGGAAGGAAATTAGCCTTGGGATGATGGCAGCGGACCAGAGCTAAGCTGGTAGTTAAGCTTAGAAGTTTTCATGCTGGCCCCTACATTTGTACCCTAACGTTCAAAGTGGGGATACAGCCTTGACATCATCTCTGTAAAATGAGGATGGAAAATAACTTTACAGGGTAATCAAACTTAAAGAGCCCAGAGGACCCCCCTCTAGACTTAGGTTCAAAGTTACAGCAAACAGAGGTAAACACCCTAGTAAAAATGTACATTTACAAGTTGAGAAAACACAGATAAACTAACACGCCTTGCCTGGCTGTTTACTTACAAGTTTGAAATATGAGAGACTTGTTCAGAAAGATTTGGAGAACCTGGATTGATGTCTGGTCCCTCTCAGTCCCAAGAGCGAACAACCCCCCCAAAAAAGAGCACAAACAAAAGCCTTACCCCCCCCCCACAAGATTTGAAATTATCTTGTCCCCTTATTGGTCCTTTGGGTCAGGTGTCAGCCAGGTTACCTGAGCTTCTTAACCCTTTACAGATAAAAGGATTTTGGAGTCTCTGGCCAGGAGGGATTTTATAGTACTGTACACAGGAGAGCTGTTACCCTTCCCTTTAAAGTTATGACAGATGTAATGTAGAATTCAGGCCTGTTTATTTGCCTGAGATAGAATTTTGGGTCTTCTTTATTAGACTTTTGATACACCGGACCCTCGCTAGAACACGTGTCTATATAGCACAAATAATGCGGTTGCGGCCATGGATCCCAAATTTAATTACTTTCTTTGCAATTCCCTGTTAACGTGGTACGATGCATGGATCTCAAATCCCGCATTCTAGCGAGGTCCTGTGTACTCGGATATCCTTACTGAACAAAGAACAAAGACACTGTGTGTTGCTTCTGCCAAACCATATTGGCTTGTTAGTATAATGAGAAAGATAAGAGACAGAGCTAAAATGTTACTGGGTATGGTGGCAGTATAATATACAACCATACACTTGAAGACTTCCTCCTATCTCAAGGCAAGGTCAAGCAACCAGTCAGATAGGGCAAAGGGGAATGGGGGGGGGGGTATAAGAAACACTAAAAGGCCAAAGAAATGCATGTCCCTGACCAAAGCACAACCTTACTCCTTACCCCTCCCATGGGGTATAAAAGAGGTGGTACGAGGCCCCCAAACAGAACATGACCATACATTGTAAGGGGTGGGACCAAGGGTGTGCACTATATGTATAATTATGCCTGCTAAGGAAGGGGGAAGGGGAACACTGGAGAAAAGGCTCTGTGAGGTCAGAGCTATGGATATGCTTGCTTAAAACTAACCCCCAAAAAACATTGCATTGCCTGCACTTCAGACTTCTGTTCTTCTGCTTTCTGTCTGCATGACAAGAATCAGGGTAGGGTGAAGGGAAAGCTCCCTAACAGGTATGCATATGCACTTTGCAAAAGTGTATATGATAACACAAGGTGCCAGGCAGTGGAGAATCAGCTCCACAATACTGACATCCCACAGTGACTCTCTCATACTCTCTGCCACACCCATCACTAGCAGCATGGCTGGCTGATATGACCAACTGATATCACCTGCTCTCACCTATTGTACATGATAACCCCCTCTGCTGGTCTTTGTAAAGGTTGGAGGGAAGAGTAAGGTGATAACTGTCTACACAGCAAGCTACTTAATATGTCTCAGCCATTGTTCTTGTAAAGAAGCCTATGTCCCCTGCATTAGATGGCCATGGACCCCAGATTGCAGAGCTGAGGGTTTGTTTTTTCTGTAGTGGGTAGCTGCTGCATTATACATCCCCCCCCCCGTTTTCTTCACTAATGTCCTTTTGTCCTATTTCTATGCCTTTTCTCCATTTTCCGCCCTACAGTGGGACAGAGACAAGGCTCCCAATTCATTATTTATTCAAAATCCACATTAAATCAGTGAATGGCTCACTAATGAAATACTGATCAACTTTGAAATTCTTACCTTTTGGTTTCCAAATACGATACAGAAGGTAGACAGTGCCAGTTCCGATGATGGTGATTGTACTTATCTGGGTGTGTGATTTTACCAAGCTAAGGATGCTAGAACCTAAAAACGTTTGAAGTTTTCAATTATATTTAATCTTCCTTTAGAAAATTATTTTCATTTTAAACAAAGAAAATAAGGCTCGCTGCTTCTTCTCCTTTAAAAATAAGTTTTTTATACTTCCTAGGTATTGAGGGACAGAAATAGGGAGAGAACATTACAATAGGTGTAGATATAGAACTCTTTTATAGGTTCCTCTAGGGAACTGGCCAGAACGTAAAAATATTCAGTACCCAACATCTACTCTTGTTCTGAAAAGGGAAAGAGAATTTACTTCCCTGTTCAGTAACTGAAGTTCAAGATGTGTTGCCTATATGAGTTTCACTGGTGTGCATGGCTTCTATGCTACGGAGATTGCAAGGCTTCACTTACTAGTCTCTGTACATCGCACCTGCTCCTTTCATAGCCTCGAACCATTCTCACCTCACCAGTAAAAAAGGGGGCAGAGTGACCAATTGACCTTCAATTCCTTTGCAAATGTCCAGCTCCAAGTATTAGACTCATAGGTATCAGTGAAAGGACAGTGGGTCATTGAACACATATAGATAACACATCTCAAAGAACTCCAGTTTTCTCTATCTCTGTCAGCCAGATAGTTTCCATACCATGAAATGATGGGCTATAGGGATGGATGAAGAGTGGTTCCATTGTTCGGGCTGAACAAGTCTGCATACAGTGGAAGAGGCATCAGAGTAAGCACCAAAACTGTACTGAGCTCCTGAAACCTGTTCTCTCTGGGCCAAATCGGACAAAGAAGAAAAAAAAACCAAGGCTCTGTCTTGTTTGATTTTCCTCAAAACTCATCAAATTAAGGGAATCAGAGTAAGAATAAAACAGACTAAGTAAATGGAATCAAATGTATCGTATTGACAGTCCAGACTCTATCCACCTTTTGAGCAGAAAGCCATATATTTTTTGTTGTATCATGAGGTACACCCCATTGATCAAATACAGATTTGATGACCAACTCCTTTGAACTCCATTTGTGCTCATCTCGAGAAATGTCTACTTAGTCTGCTAGCAAATTGTGAAGACCTGGCAGATGAACAACAGATATTGTTATGCAGTACCAACACTGGTTCCACAGAAAGAGTGCTTCCCTATATAAGAAAGTGTACCTGCTTGTTCACATGAAACACTGACACAGTATTGTTGATCATAATTTAAATATGTTGTCTTACAATGTGAGAGAGAAAGGATCTTGGATAGCTTGAATTGGGATTTGAGAATCTTCACCGTACACCATACCAATACCCGGTACAATTTATAATCAGCGTGAGGCTAAGTCTGAGGCAATACAGCAGCGTTGTCTAATTATGAAGGGGATGTCTGTGTCAGGATAATATCAAACACCCTGATGCAAGGTAACATCCTCAGTGAGAGGTGTGGGTCAGGGGAGGATGCAGACACATGATCTGCTGATATAATAGCAGATGGGTCCTGGGGTATAGATGATCTGTCTCAGAAAGTAGATGGGATAAACACCAGGGAGGGAGAAGTATTATTTAAGTTAAGCACCAATTTTGACACAAGAATAAATAGATACAAATTGGCCATCAACAAGTTTAGGCTTGAAATTAGACAAAGGTTTCAAACCATCACAGGAACAGCCTTCCAAGGGGAGCAGGGGAAAAAAACCTAACTGGCT
The DNA here is from genome assembly GCF_013100865.1 of Trachemys scripta elegans. Taxonomy (NCBI): domain Eukaryota; kingdom Metazoa; phylum Chordata; order Testudines; family Emydidae; genus Trachemys; species Trachemys scripta. The sequence goes on along the minus strand of NW_023260511.1, from coordinate 1,306,418 downwards.
TGAAGACTGAGCTCGATAAATGTATGGAGGAGATTGTATGATGAGACTGTCTACAATGGCACATGATCCATATGTGACTGTTAGTAGTAAATATCCCCAACAACTGGAGATGGGAGATTAGATGGAGAAGTTTCTGAGTTACTACAGCAAATTCTTTCTCTGGTGTCTGGCTGTTGGGTCTTGCTAACATTTTCAGTGTCCAACTTATTTGTCGTTGGGAAGGAATTTTCCCCCAGTTTGCTCAGCCTCTCCTCATAAAAGTCATGGGCTCCAGACCCCTAAACATTTTTGTCATCCTCCGCTGGAGTCTTTCCAATTTTCCACATTCTTCTTGTAGTGTGGGGCCCAAAACTGGACACAGTACTCCAGATGAGGTCTCATCAATGTTGAATAGAGGGAAATGATCACGTCCCTCGATCTGCTGGCAATACCCCTACTTATACAGCCCAAAATGCTGTTAGCCTTCTGGGCAACAAGAGCACACTGTCGACTCATATCCAGCTTCTCTTCCATCATAACTCCTGGGTCCTTTTCTGCAGAACTGCTACCTAGACATTCAGTCCCTAGTCTGTAGCAGTGCATGGGATTCTTCCATCCTAACTGCAGGACTCTGCACTTGTCCTTCTTGAACCTCAGATTTCTTTTGGCCGAATCCTCTAATTTGTCTAGGTCCCTCTGTATCCTATCCCTACCCTCCAGCATAACTACCACTCCTCCCAGTTTAGTGTCATCTGCAAACTTGCTGAGGGTGCAATCCATGACATCCTCCAAATCATTAATGAAGATATTGAACAAAACTGGCCCCAGGACTGACCCTTGGGGCACTCCGCTTGATACCAGCTTCCAACTAGACATGTAGCCATTGATCACTACCCATTGAGCCCGACGATCTAGCCAGCTTTCTATCCACCTTATAGTCCATTCATCCAGCCCATACTTCTTTAACTTGGGGGCAATAACACTGTGGGAGACCGTATCAAAAGCTTTGCTAAAGTCAAGGAATAACACATCCACTGCTTGCCACTCATCCACAGAGCCAGTTATCTCATCATAGAAGGCAATTAGGTTAGTCAGGCATGACTTGCCCTTGGTGAATCCATGCTGACTGTTCCTGATCACTTTCCACTCCTCTAAGTGCTTCAGAATTGATTCCTTGAGGACCTGCTCCATGATTTTTCCAGGGACTGAGGTGAGGCTGACTGACTGTAGTTCCCCAGATCCTCCTTCTTCCATTTTTAAAAGATTTTTACTACATTAGCCTTTTTCCAGTCACATATGGATCGCCGTGAGTTTTAAATGAGTTTTCTGGTCCTTGCCACTAGCATTTTGCAGTGGTGGAACGTCTGCATAACAGGAGTCTCCGGCAGGCAGCAAACACACTGGGAGTGACCATCAGAGACTGGTATTGCTAGTCTACAGGTGAGGCAATGTTTAAAAACTGTGGAGCTAGGCATAGCCGTTTGAAGAGAGTCTCTGATTATTTGTTGTAGTTGTTGTTTTAATTGGAAAGGGAAGAGACAGGAATCCCACAGGTAACAGGAAGGGGTAATTCTGGGCAAAAAGGAATGGAAAAAGTATTCTGAGGAACAGTATTCTGAGGCGCTGCTGTTGTTCTGACCAAAGCCAACAGTTGCAAAGAAGGAACTGGGGGATGGTTGGCTACGCGCATGCGATACCTACTCAGAGCAGCAGGAGCTAGCTGCAGTGTATGTGTAGCCAACCAGGGCACTGCTACCTTAAATCTCCGACTGGAAGTGCGGGGGCACTAAAACAAGTATTGCATAGGCCTTCAATTGTCCCTCTGCACAGGGGTGCATTTCACACTTTAAACACAGATGTATATATACAGGGCCAAATCCTGTGAAGACTAATACTCTGTTTAACCCATTGAAGCCAATGGAATTCCATGCATGTAAATCAATGCAGAAATAATAAATACATTATTTCATATGAAACAAATCTGGTTGAATTTTTTCAACAAAAAGATTTACATTAAAAAAGTTTTGGGAAAACCCCCCGATGTTGATTAAAAAAATAACTTCCTATTAACTTTCTTAGGTTTTTTTATTATTATTATTTTCAGGTGGAAAATCAACGTTTTTGTATTTGGAAACATTCATTTTTAAATTGTAGGAAAATTACCACAATCTCTCAATTTATTTTGTTTCCAAAGAGGATGGAGTTAGACTGTTCTCAGTGGTGGCAGATGACAGAACAAGATGCAATGGTCTCAATTTGCAGTGGGGGAGGTCTAGGTTCGATATTAGGAAAAACTATTTCACTAGGAGGGTGGTGAAGCACTGGAATAGGTTACCTAGGGAGGTGGTGGAATCTCCATCCTTAGAGGTTTTTAAGGCCTGGATTGACAAAGCCTTGGGTGGGATGATTTAGTTGGTGTTGATCCTGCTTTGAGCAGGGGATTGGACAAGATGACCTCCTGAGGTCTCTTTCAAACCTAACCTTCTATGATTCTATCATCCCCCCCCTCCCCACCCACCCCCAGAAATGTATGTGTGGGGAGGGGGGCAGGGAGGAGGTATACTTAAAATTGGGAGAAAATAATACTTTCATATTTAAAAAGCATTACTTTTTTTAAAATGTAACATTTTTTTCTCTGATACGTTTAAGATTGACAGTTATTTTCAGAGAGAAACTTACTTTATAAAAATAAGGGCTAGATTCACAACAGAAATATGACAAGGCTAGATTAAGAGGAGGCTTGGATAGATTAGTGTTTCATTTTTATGCATGTAATGACTCCAGAGGCCATGCTAATTGGAGTATTATGAATAAGAAAACAAGTCTTAACTAGAGCATTGGTGCCCTGCTGTACTCTAGAATTGCACTTATGATTTGATGGGCAAAAATACTGGCAGTTTTGAATTTTTCCAGACCAAATGCATCTGTTTATGACAATCAAATGCAGACAGACTCATGAAACACAGATTGAATTATTTGAGAGAATTTACCTTTTGAGACCATGATTCTGTATTATGCCGTCTGAGCTGAAAAACATGGGATAAAATTATGGTTAAAATACATATCTTTAATTTAGTAACTCTTCATGTTCACACTTGAATGAAGATATATTACTGCAGTATTAAGGATAGGAATAGAATGGGACCAAAGCCAAAAGATACAGAGGTTCCTACAGCATTTTAACATGTTGAGTTATTTCATGGTCAGTTCACTTAGCGTAGACAAAGGGATATGTAATACTGTATATGTGATTCTAAAGCAATAGAAAAAAGTGCACGTTTAAATAAATTAAAGGCATGGAAGAGCCTAGCTATAACCCAGGTTGCAGAGAGGACTAAGGACTCAGACACACAAGTGACTGTAAGGATGGACCTCTGTGTCAGTGGGGGACCCATTGCTGTGAATAGGGCACAGATATAACATACTGAATCAGTTGCATGATCAGCATTTGAAAATTTTCCCTAGCCTCTTGCATGGCCCCAAAAGGTTGGGGGAGGGGGCAAGATCCTTAGACCCTTGAACAAAGGAGGTGGGAATGAGTGTGATTTAATCTGGGGATGGGAGAGGAGCTGCTGTCTTGTATCTGCCTAACCCAGGAGACTCCTGAACCAAACTTTTAGTAGAGGAACAAGAATTGTGATTGAGATTTTTGAAGCTGAGTAGGGGAATTAAACACACTACTGCCTTCAGCTATTAATGGGACTTGCACTCCTAAATCACATAGGCATTTTTAAAAACCAATCCTAAAGGAATAACAGTTCAGATCCACAAAGGCGCTTGGGTGCCTAAGTCTTAGATTTAGGCACCAAAATGACCCACAAAATCCCCACTCAACTGCTGCCTAACTCTGCACATAAATTCACAAGTGCCAACAATTCTGCTCTGAAAGTCCCCTCACTGCCTAAGTATATGTCTGTGGGCATGCACACTGCTGCCCCAGGCAAGCATCCAGATGCCTATCTCAAGCCTATGCTCCAGGGTAATCCAGCATAATCAAACCGGGTGAAGATAGGTATTGTCCTGCTTATCATGTGTTTGGGGATCAATCTGGCAGGTGTACTCAGAGGACATCTAATGCCACATAAAATAGGCAGAGGTGGGGCAGAAAGGCACGTCCTTTGGAACATCTTCCCCAGTGATGAGGGTACTCATCCAGAATATGAAAGACCCAAGTTCAATTCCCCTCTGCCTGAAAAGGAGAAGGGATTTGAACAGGGATTTCCTACTTCTCAGGGGAGTGCCCTTTTCTCTGGAGTGTACAGTCTCTCTCTTTGGACCCATGCCTGTTTAATTATTTATCCAAAGTGGAACAGCTTCAATAGGGAAGATTGAGGCAGACCTATATCAAGCTATTCCATAGTACAATGGTACTTATAAGAAAGGTTGCCTCCTTCTCCCAAACATTTTCAGTGGAGTTAGGTATGCACCACTGCTGTTATTTCAAGAAACAGTTTAGGCCACTGACTCCAGGAGAGGGGTTCCTGGCTGTGGATACCAAGTGGTGATAGCAGACTTATATGCCAAAGTCTTTGAGAGGGAAGCTTAGGACACACTCCTCTTGTTAGCATCTCCCACTGGCAAGCTTATACTGGGAGCTGCCTAGGGTGCTGGCTTTTGTGGATCCTCTTTTGAGGCACCCATCTCTCCCCATTTATTCTAGAGGGACCCTAAGCACCTATCTCAGGATTCCCTTTGTGGATCTGGGCCAAAGGATTTTTATAAATATATCAGAGATCCAGATCTGTATCCCTGCCTCTCTGTTGCCCTTATACGGTTTTCCCCATATAACAGAGTGATCTGGGCCAAAGACATCGAGTTTGGCCAGTTAGGAAGTAATGAAGACCTTGTAAAAACAACTTCTGATGAAAAAGCAGCTAAGGGAATAAATAGATAATTTGAATGGCTTGTACAAGTTATATGTTCTGTTATGATGTTAAGGGAATTATCTAATAAACTTAAACCACTGACTTTCATTTTTGAAAAGTTGTGTAGAACTGGAATAATTCCACTGAACTGGCAAAAATGAAAGCAGAACTCAGCATTGAAAATTGTATATATGCCACACACACACACACACACACACACACACACAAAAAGGGGTTACAAACAAGGGCCCTTTGGAATCTTATAATTATAGCTAAAGCTGGTTCAAAACAAACATGCCAATTATTTTACATGGGAATGTTTTTTTTGGAGGGAGGAAGGAAATTGCGGATTTTTTTTAAATTTCCAATTATGTTTTTTAAACAAAATAATGATACCAAAATCAGTTTTTGTTTGTTTCTTTTGTCTCCCTCAAAAAATTCTTTTTTGTAATACTTAGGGAATGATCTGGCAGCCCTTATGAAAATGTAACTTCCTTTGAATTCAGACTTCTGCAGGTGATAGCTCTCTGGGAAAGGGACCATCTTTTTGTTGTGTATTTTACAGCACCTAGCATGAAAGGTCCTGGTCCATGACTGGGGCTTCTAGTCCCTATTGTAATACACCTAATAAATAACATATAGCATCTAGCACGGTTGAGTACTGAACAATGACTGGGTTTCCTACGCCATACAATAATACACTTAATAAATAATGTACAGCACCTAATGCAATGGCATCCTGGTCCATAACTAAAGCTCCTAGGCACTACAGTAATAAAATAATAATAATATTAAGGTACGATTTTCATAAGTGCCTAGGTGATTGAGAAACCTAATTCCTATTTTCAATAGTGACCTTTTCAAATGGGTTCATTCAATCTCTAGCAGAGCTTCGTATGGTAATATGCCACTACAAACTCCATGAGCCCTCCAGGAAACTACAGTTCTACAAAAAATATTATAGGTTCTAGGAAGGAGCAATGTGCTAGAAGCCAGTTGAAGAATATAAAAATTGCAAACATGTTTGAGGTTTTTTATTTTATTTCAGCTTCCTAGGAAAATTTTTCAAAAGTGACTAGATCCAGCTTAAGTTCAGCACTGTAATACCTAATATTTACATGTCCTTCTGCCTGGTGAAATCCACAGCCATGCGTTAGGAGCTCAGGCTCCCTATACAATGCATTAGATGCTAAAAATGGTATCCACTGAAGCCAGCATGCTGAGTGAGCAGATGCCTAAATAGTAGGAAATGATGATGAGAGAGGTGTGACCTAATCTGCGTATCTAAAAGGAAGTTAGATGCCTAAATTTGTGCTGGAGGGATTAGGCTCCCACCACAAATGATTCACAGACATGAACACTCTCCTGATGTTAGGCAACTAAGCCAGGTTGATTCTTTCTCACCAAAAACAGAGGAGCAAGTGCCCTCCTTTTATCTAATAGAGCACTGACCAGAGTGTGGGAGACCCATGTTCAAATCTCTCCTCTGCCTGATATGGGGTAGGGGCATGAACCCAGTTCTAGGAGCATGACTAAACCATAACTGTTATAAACATATAGCTAAGGGTAGCATACAATTCCTCCTTTACCTGAAACAGGTTAAGAAGCTTAAATAACCTGGTTGGCACCTGACCAAAAGGACCAATAAGGGGAGAAGATACTTTTAAATTTGTGGGGAAGGTTTTTGTTTTGTGCTTCTTGTGTGTTTGTTGTTTTTTTTGGGGGGGGGGGGGGGGCAGCGAGATACCAGGGCAGGGGAAATACATTTTTTAAAGCCATACTTAAACTAAGCATCTAAAATTACAAATTGTCAGTAATAAAAAGAAAATGTGTTAAATTATCTTTCATTTTAGCTTGTAAATTTCCCCGGTGCTGATTTTTTTGTACTTTAAAGTTTTGCCTAGAGGGGAATCCTGTGTGTTTTAAATCTGATTACCCTGTAAAATTACCTTCCATCCTGATTTTACAGAGGTGCTTCTTTTACTTTTTCTTTATAATAAAGTTCTGCTTTTAAGAACCTATTTGATTTTTAGCGTCCTAAAAACCCAAGAGGCTGGTCTGTGCTCACCTTGGTAACCTATTTGGTTGGTATATTGTTCTCAAGCCTCCTCAGAAAAGGAGGTATTTGGGGGATATTTTGGGGAACAGGAACTCCAAGTGGTTCTTTTCCTTAAATCTTTGTCTAACTCACTTGGTGGTGGCAGCAATACCGTCCAAGGACGAAAAAAAGAAAAAAAGAAAGAAAAGAAAAAAAGTGCCTTGGGAAAGTTTTTAATCTAAGCTGGTAAAAATAAGCTTAGGGGGTCTTCCATGTGGGTCCCCACATCTGTACCCTAAAGTTCAAATTGGGATGGGAACCCTGACATGGTGGCAGAGGGGGGATCATTTTGAACCAGAAGTACAAACCTCAGGATATTAAAAGGACATTTTTCCTTCTTTTTGCTGCCTGGAAAGCAGGAAGGTTTTTCTTTAAAGGACACTTTTTTTTTTTTTAAGCTGAGAGAAGCTAGCGTTTTTTTTTTTTTTCTTTGCCTGAAGGCAGAGGAGTTAACTTACAGCAAGGGAGTTCACAAGCTGTTTTTTTTTTTCTTCTTCTTTCTTTCTAGCTCTCAGGTTAGGCTAGGCTAAGCTCAGGAAGGCTAGGATGACAGAAAGTAATGTCCATAAAAAACTAAAGTTAGCCAGATTTAAAGCTGAAGAAAGACACACACACACACACAAAAAAAAACCATAAAAGACAGGTGGCCTTAAAGCATTTGGATTTGAAAGCAGAGGCAAAGGCAAAACGCTTAGAGACAGAAATGAAAGCAAAACACTTGAAGGCAGAGGCGAAAAGCTTCAATACAAAGTTGGAGCTAAAGCACTTAGATCTAAAAAGGGCTAAAATGGGTCTACCAAATAACCCTCACAATCCTTCCCCAAAAATCCACAAATGGAAGGGACTATGTCTACAGTATGATGAATCCAGTAATATTGCTGACTATTTCATCATCTTTGAGAGACTGCACACTCCATGCAATTCCTAAAGATCACAAGATGACCACATTGGTAGCAAAAATGATTGAAAAAGCTCTGGACATATTCAACAAAATGCCTATTGAGAATGCTTCTAACTATGGTAAATTGAAGGATTTGGTTTTGAAACAATTTCAAATTACACCTAAAACTTAAAAGGTAAAATTTAGAGCCCTTAAAAAAGGGCCTGGACTAAGTAATGTGGCTTATGTTAGATAAATGGTTGAAAGGGGTGTAACTAGCTTTGAAGGGATGTGTGATTTGGTTATACAAGAGCAGTTCCTGACTATGACCAGTGATGATATAAAACATTGTTTATGGAATAAGAAAATGGACTCAGCAGAAAGTCTTGCTTCTAATCAATTGCTTGCTAATCAATATGAGCAGTCCCAGACTGTCAAAGATGTGGGGCAAATCAGAAGAAAACGGGTGGAGGTAGCAGAGAGGAACAACCCTGGTCGCAGTTTGGGTGGATACCAGAAGGGACACCCTGAGACTAAAACAAAACCCTACCACCAGGGGCAGCCCAAAGCCCCAGCTACACCCCAAAGAAAACCCCAGACACTTTATTGTCCCACCACACCATTCTCCATCACCTCAGCTGGGCGATGTTTTAAATGTAACAAGCTGGGGCATGTAAAGGCCAACTGCCCCAAGTCCCCCAACAGATTACAGTTCATTGCACCGGGGTTACACCAAAGGTCTTCAGGCCCAGATGCCTCCCAGATACCCTCAAAGTGAAGGAAAACTGTAAGTCTGGGTGGGAAGAAGGATATCACGTGGAGGGAAACTGGAGCACAGGTGTCAGCTATCCACCAATCCTTAGTGGACCCCAAATTCATCAACCCAGAGACCCAGTGATGATTCAACCCTTCAAGTCAAATGCTTTTAACTTGCCTAAAGCTAAGTTGCCTGTCCATTACAAGTGCTGGTCAGAAATGTGAACTTTTTCAGGCTATAATGATAATCCCATTCCCATGCTGTTGGGGGAAGACTTGTCCCACCATGTGAAGCTAGCCAAGAGGGTGGGAATGGTCACTCGCAGCCAGGCTAAGCAAGCCTTCACACCTAGCTCTGTTCCTGAGCCTTCTACAAGGGCCCAGTCTACGTTACCAAAGGCCCAGACTGAGCTGGTAAAACTGGACCCCATGCCAATGTCAGCGACAGCAGTAGTGAATCCAGTCGCAGAGACCCAAACAAAGGCAGTCCCAGAACCGGAACTGGTGGAGCAACCAGCACCAGAACCATTGCCAGCACTAAATCCAGCTCTTGCAACCCTGTCTACAACTCCAACGCCAGAGGGCACCACCAAGCCTGCACTGGCAGCAGCAGATAAACCTACACAAGAGGCTCAGCTGGAGCCTGAAACCCAACATAGTGCACCAGTGAAAAGCGGTTCACAGTCAACAAAAACAGCCCCATCACCTACATCGCTTCCAGAGGGACCAAACCCAAGTCCACAATACAATAAAAAACTAATGTCTCCAGCATCAAGGGAACAGATCCAGGTCAAGCAGGAAGCAAATAAAAGCCTCCAGGGAACTTGGATGGTGGCACAGAGCAACCCATTGCCTCTCAGCTCTTCTAATTGATCCCAGTTTGTTGTAGAAAAAGGACTTTTATACAAGGAAACTCTTTGTGGTGGGCACCAGGAGGACTGGCATCCTCAAGGCAGTTGGTAGTTCCAGCTAAGTACCAGGTAAAGCTCTTTGAGTTTAGCCACAATCATCCTAGTGGCCATGCTAGGGTGAACAGGACCAAAGACTGTTTGGAGAAGTCCTTCCACTGGGAGGGAATGGGCAAGGACATTTCTACTTATTTCCAGTCTTGTAAGGTGTGCCAAAAAGTGGGAAAACCCCAAGACCAAGTCAAAGCCCCTCTCCAGCCACTGCCCATAATTGAGGTTCCATTTCAGCAAGTAGCTCTGGATATTCTGGGTCCTTTCCCGGAAAAAAAAAAAAAAAAAAAAAAAAAAAAAAAAAAAACACCCAGAGGAAAGCAGTACATACTGACTTTCATGGATTTTGCCACCCGATGGCCGGAAGCAGTAGCTTTACGCAACACCAGGGCTAAAAGTGTGTGCCAGGCATTAAACATTTTTGCCAGGGTAGGTTGGCCCTCCAACATCCCTACAGATTCGGGAACTAATTTCCTCTCAGGGACCATAAAAAGCCTGTGGAAAGATAATGTGGTGAACTGCTTGGTTGCCACCCCTTACCACCATCAAACAAATGGCCTGGTGGAGAAGTTTAAATGTAACTTTGTGGGCCATGATACATACATTAATAAATGAGCACTCCAATGATTGGGACCTATTGTTACAGCAGTTGCTTTTTCCCTACAGGGCTGTACCACATCCCAGTTTAGGGTTTTCACCATTTAAACTTGTGTATGAATGCAAGATTAAGGGGCCATTACAGTTGGTGTAGCGACAATGGGAGGGGTTTACACCTTCTCCAGAAACTAACATTCTGGATTTTGTAAACAACCTACAAAACACCCTCCGAACCTCTTTAGCCCTTGCTAAAAAAAACTAAAAAATGCTCAAAAAGAGCAAAAAAACCTGGTATAATAAACATGCCAAAAAGCGTTCCTTCAAAGTAGGGGACCAGGTCATGGTCTTAAAGGCGCTCCAGGCCCATAAGGTGGAAGCTTCGTGGGAAGGGCGATTCACAGTCCAAGAGCACCTGGGAGCTGTTAACTATCTCATAGCATCCCTCACCTCAAACCTAAAGCCTAAGGTATACCATGTTAATTCTCTAAAGCCCTCTTATTCCAGAAAATTAAAGATTTGTCAGTTTACAGCTCAGGGAGAAGATGACGCTAAGTGGCCTGAAGGTGTGTACTACAAAGAAAAAAGTGATGGTGATGTAAAGAAAAAAAGTGACAGTAGCGTAAAAAAGGTAAATCTCTCCATGACCCTTGAACGTATGCAGCAACAGCAGATTAAGGAGCTGTGCACTAGCTTCACACCACTGTTCTCAGCCACCCCAGGATGGACCGAACAGGCATACCACTCCATTGACACAGGTAATGCTCACCCATTTAGAGCCCAACCTTACCGGGTGTCTCCTCAAGCCAAAACTGCTATAGAATGGGAGATCCAGAACATGCTACAGATGGGTGCAATCCACCCCTCTAACAGTGCATGGGCATCTCCGGTGGTTCTAGTTCCCAACCCAGATGTGAGATACACTTTTGCATGGACTACTGTAAACTAAATGCTGTAACTCGCCCAGACAACTGTCCAATGCCACGCACAAATAAGCTATTGAAAAAACTGGGACGTCCCCAGTTCATCTCTACCTTAAACTTAAGCAAAGGGTACTGGCAAGTACTGCTGAATAAATCCGCCAAGGAAAGGTCAGCCTTCATCACCCATGTAGGGCTGTATAAATTTAATGTGCTCCCTTTCGGGCTGCAAAATGCACCTGCCACTTTCCAAAAACTTGTAGATAGTCTCCTAGCGGAATTGGAAAAATCTGCAGTCACCTACCTTGAGGAAGTGGCCATCTTTTCTGATTCATGAGCAGAACACCTGGAGCATATGCAAAAAGTCTTCAAGCGCATAAGAAAGGCAGGACTTACTGTTAAGGCTAAAAAATGTCAAATAGGCCTAAACAAAGTAACTTACCTTCGACACCAGGTGAGTTAAGAAACTATCAACCCCATACATGCCAAAGTAAATGCTATCCAAAGGTGGCCTGTCCCAAAGTAAAAAAAAACAACAACAACAAAAAACAGGTCCCATTCTTCTTAGGCTTGCTCAAATATTACAGGCAATTTGTACCACACTACAGCCAAATTGCCGCTCCACTGACAAACCTAACAAAAACCAAAAAAAAAAAAAAAAAAAACCACATAACAGCCAAATGCAGTTCAGTAAACTGAAAAGTATCAAAAGGCCTCCAACCAGCTTAAAGCAACACTCATGTCTAACCCTGTGCTAAGGGCCCCAAACTTTAACAAATCTTTCCTAGTAACCACAAATGCATCCAAGCGTGGTGTGGGAGCAGTTTTAATGCAAAAAGAACCGAATCAAGAATTCCATCCTGTTGTGTTTCTCAGCAAAAAACTTTTTAAAAGGAAAAGCCACTGGTCAATCAGCAAAAAGAAATGTTACACCATTGTGTATGCTCTGAAAAAGCTATGCCCATATGTTTGGGGACGGCGTTTCCACCTGCAGACTGACCATGCTGTGCTGAAGTGACTTCATAACGTCAAGGACAATAACAAAAAACTTTTTCGGTGAAGTTTAGCTCTCCAAAATTTCAATTTTAAAATACAACACGTTTCAGAAGCTTCTAACAAAGTGGCTAATGCACTCTCCCATGAAAGTTTCCCAAAAATCAACTGGTTAAAATCATCCTTTAAATGTAAAAAATATTGTTAGTTTTTATATAATCAGTAGTATATCTAAAGGTGCATGTGTCTTATTAATTCTGTTTTCTCCTAAAGCTCCAGGAGGAAATCACAGCGAGTGTGGAGCAGGCTGTCTATGATTTGGGGGGAGTGTCATAGAATCATAGAATCATAGAATATCAGAGTTGGAAGGGACCTCAAGAGGTCATCTAGTCCAACCCCCTGCTCAAAGCAGGACCAATTCCCAGCTAAATCATCCCAGCCAGGGCTTTGTCAAGCCGGGCCTTAAAAACCTCCAAGGAAGGAGACTCCACCACCTCCCTAGGTAATGCATTCCAGTGTTTCACCACCCTCCTAGTGAAATAGTTTTTCCTGATATCCAACCTGGACCTCCCCCACTGCAACTTGAGACCATTGCTCCTTGTTCTGTCGTCTGCCACGCCATGTCATAAACATACAGCTAAGGGTAGCATAAAATCCCTCCTTTTCCTGTAAAGGGTTAAGAAGCTCAAATAACCTGGTTGGCACCTGACCAAAAGGACCAATAAGGGGAGAAGATACTTTTAAATCTGTGGGGGAAGGTTTTTGTTTTGTGCTCTTTGTGTTCTCTCCGGGACAGCAAGGGACCAGGGCAGGGAAAATACATCTCCTAAAGTCATACCTGAACTAAGCATCTAAAATTACAAATGGTAAGTAATAAAAACAAAATGTGTTAAATTATCTTTTATACTCATAGACTTTAAGGTCAGAAGGGACCATTACGATCATCTAGTCCGACCTCCTGCACAACGCAGGCCACAGAATCTCACCCACCCACTCCTGTAACAAACCCCTAACCTATGTCTGAGTTATTGTAGTCCTCAGATCATGGTTTAAAGACCTCAAGGTGCAGAGAATCCTCCAGCAAGTGATCCATGCCCCACTCTGCAGAGGAAGGCGGAAAAACCTCCAGGGTCTCTGCCAATCTGCCCTGGAGGAAAATTCTTTCCCGACCCCAAATATGGCGATCAGCTAAACCCTGAGCATGTGGGCAAGACTCACCAGCCAGCACCCAGGAAAGAATTCTCTGTAGTAACTCAGATCCCACCCCATCTAACATCCCATCACAGACACCATTGGGCATATTTACCTGCTAATAATCAAAGATGAATTAATTGCCAAAATTAGGCTATCCCATCATAACACCCCCTCCATAAACTTATCAAGCTTAGTCTTGAAGCCAGATATGTCTTTTGCCCCCACTACTCCCCTTGGAAGGCTGTTCCAGAACTTCACTCCTCTAATGGTTAGAAACCTTTGTCTAATTTCAAGTCTAAACATCCTAGTGTCCAGTTTATATCCATTTGTTCTTGTGTCCACATTGGTACTAAGCTTAAATAATTCCTCTCCCTCCCTGGTATTTATTCCTCTGATATATTTATATATATTTTGTTTTAGTTTGTAAATTTTCCCTATGCTTAGAGGGAGGTTTATTCCTGGGGTTTTTTGTGTGTGTTTTATTTTTACTTTAAAGTTTTGCCTAAAAAATCCTCTGTGTTTTAAATCTAATTACCCTGTAAAATTACCTTCCATCCTAATTTTACAAAGGTACTTCTTTTACTTTTTCTTTATAATAAAGTTCTGCTTTTAAAAGCCTAATTGTTTTTTTGTGTCCTAAAATCCCAAGGGGCTGGTCTGTGCTCACCTTGTTAACCTATTTGGTTGATATATTATTCTCAAGCCTCCCCAAAAAGGGGGGTAAAGGGACTTGGGAGAATATTTTGGAGAAATATTTGGTTCTTTTCCTTAAATCTTTGTCTAACTCACTTGGTGGTGGCAGCAATACCATCCAAAAACAAACAAAAAAAATGTGTGCCTTAAAAAAGTTTTTAACCTAAGCTGGTAAAAATAAGCTTAGGGGTCTTTCATGCGGGTCCCCATATCTGTACCCTAAAGTTCAAAGTGGGGAGGGAACCCTGACAATAGCTAAGGATAAGATTCTGTCATGGAGGTCACAGATTCTGTGAATTCTGGGACCTCTGTGATTTCTTTTGGGGGCAGGGCTGGAACAGCTGTCAGCCCCAGAGCCAGCACAGAAGCAGACCCTGGGCTGAAGCAGCTGCTGAGGATGACTCAGCACCGTTGGATCTGCAGCAGTGACAGTCAGCCCCTGCCACAGGAGCAGCGGCAGGGCTGGAGCAGCTGGCCATCAGAGCAGGAACAATGCCCCCCAGGCCGCCAGAACAGCTGACCAGAGGCCAGCACCTGGGTAGCCAGAACAGCTAATTGGCAGCCAGCCCCCAAGCTGCTAGAACAGCAGCCAGCCCCAGGGACTTCAGGAGTAGTGGGCCCTGGGCCACCAGAAGGCTGGTGTTGGGTCAGCCGCTCTGGAGCAGACAGGAGCAGCAGGGCTGAAGCAGCTGCCAGGCCCTGGCAGTGCTCTATTTCTCGTGAATGTTTGTTTATTCCCCACAACCTGTCCCTGATAGAATTTTAACCCAAACCATAGCTATAGGTTATTCTGAGATCGGCTCTCACTCTCTCCTGTAGAAGGCTATTCCATTTTGTAAAAATAAGTACATACTTATAATGCCAGAGAGATAAATTGACTTAATAGGCCATTGCTTAGGGCATTCAATCTGGAAGGTAAAATCTTGAGTTGAGATCATAGAGAATGGAGATTCACTTAGCTATTGAATGCTCTCAGTATGCATGTGCCAGCCAGACCCAAAATTCCTGATCTGCTTGCCCCGGCTGTCTGTTGTGCAGAGCTGGAACCAGTAGACCAGTTCAGAGCAGGCCTACCAGATTGAGCCCCATGGTGAGACAGAGTGAGTCTGAGAACTCACTAGGGCTTCAAACAACCCCTTAATTGTAACTCAGCATGAGAGCTTAGATAGCTTTCTACATGCCTTCCAGCAGAAACCGAGGTACACAGTGAACTTCAGGTGCCGTCAGGATCAGGTGGCAGTTGAACAGTGGTTTTGAGAATGTCAATGGTGCCTAAAAGCAATATGTAACATTTATAGATACAAAGACTTATAACTAAGGATATGATTTGGTCACGGAGGTCATGGAAGTCCTGGATTCCATGACTTTACCAGAACTCCGTGATTTCTTCAGCTTCAGCTGTCAGCGGCTGTGCCCAGGGTCAAAATTGGGGCTGTGTGCCCACCCGCAACTGCAGCCAGAGCTGGGGCTGTGCACCCCCGCATGCCTGCAGCTCAAGCTGGGGCAGTGCGCCTCCATGGCTGCAACTGGAGCCAGGGCTGTGTACCCTTGCCCCACAGCTTTGGCCAGGACCAGAGCCAGGGCTGTGCGCGTCCCGGTTCTGTGGCTTCAGCTGGGATGGTGTGCCCCCCCTCCGTGGCAGTTGGGGTCGGGCTGTCATTTCCTCCTGCATGGAACTCCAGCTGTCATTTCTCCCTGCCTCCCCCAGCCCTTCCCTCCTGGCTATTTTTAGTAAATGTCAGAGACAGGCCATGGATTTTTGTTTAATGCTCATGACCTGTCCATGACTTTTACTAAAAATAATGACAAAATCTTAACCTGATTTATGACTAATCCCCAGTGCTTATGGCATGTGGCACAACTCAATATAATAGTTTCCATGCTTCCAAGGTCACACATCTGTCATACTTACTGTCTAGTGAAATGCAGACGAGAGTGCATTTCCTACACAGCTGACCTATGCCCCGATTGATGGGCCAGAGACAGGTGGCTGCCTCTGCTTGGGATTCTGAGCTCAGAATCCTTCCATGGAGTTAGGTTCCTTAAGCCAGGTCAGCCACTTAGGTGTCCAACTGGATGCAAGACAGATTTTCCATCTTGTAATTTTGTTTTTTACATTTGTTTTCTGTATGTGCAGTTTTGCATTGTAAACACAGTTCCTCCAATCCCCTAAAATTTAAATTTGGGAACTGTTAGTAACTTGAGTTGCCCCAGATATAAACTGGAAGTCAGTACAGACTGCAGAGCAAAATACATAAGCACAGGGACTAGAGTTGCAAGGGGTGCTGCAGCACCCCCAGGCTTTGTGTGGGGTCCCGGCTGCAGGACCCATCCTGCTAGCCCCGTACCTGGGGCTCTGCTCCTGCCCGCAGCTGTGGTCCCGGCTTCAGCCCCCTTACCCCTGTCTGTGCCCCCCTCCCCCCCCCGAGCCATGGCCTGGTCCTGGCCCCAGTTCTGGGGAGAAGAGGCATGGACAGGGGTAAGGAGTGGTGAGAGGTAAAAAGTTTGGGGACCACTGGCTTTCAGCACCCCAACTGTAAAAGTGTCCCAGCACCACTGATGTAATATGCTGCCTGTGGAAAACACCACTAGATAACTACCTCTATGAAACTTTACAATGGACAAAGCATTTAGGTGATATTCAGGTATAACCTTGCATAACCACGAAAGCTTATGCTCTAATAAATCTGTTAGTCTCTAAGGTGCCACAAGTACTCCTGTTCTTCTTGCATAGAGTGTATTGCATGACTGGGTCTGTAGGTGACAAAGGGTAGGAATACTGTTGTAAGGCCCCATATACAATAGGAAAAGTCACAAGTTCCTTACAAGCCCTAGATGAGAATAATCACTCTTAGCTACTTGACCATAAAAAAGCAAAAAAGAGGTTCCATTAGGAGCCCAGATTATTCACCTTATACCAAAATTGGGCAAAGACTCTCTATAGCAGATCAGCCTCAATCCTCTCATCTCTTCCAGGTATTTTTCCCAGACAAGTAGCATAACTGGCACCTTGCATGGACTGAGCTTCACCAAGCTACACTAACCTTTGTGGGGAACTGTAACTTTAAAAGCCTCTGGCAAGAGCTAGTTGGAACCGGTTGTAATATTATGCAGAGGCTGATGTTACACATGCTGATCAGTTGGAACTCAGATCCTGAAAGAAGCTGATCTCCATCAGACTCCTTGGTGCAGAGTGATCACTGAACACCACAGCCTTCATCCAGGTCCCAGTCTCGGGGTATGTCTACACTGTACACTCCTTTCAGCAGTGTGTAGAGAACACACACAGCTTGGCCCCTAACCACAGGTATAAACTAGGGTTGCCAATTTTGGTTGAATCTATTCCTGGAGGTTTCATCACATGATATAATCCTTAGTTAAAGTTTAATTTTTAATTCCTGGTTAATCCTGGAGTGTTGGCAATCCATGTAGACAGTGAGACACTTCTTAGGTAAGGAAAGACATTCCTACATACTGTGGTTACATACCTGGGTATGTAACCTACAGGCCTTTCTACTTGCCCAAGCAGTGCCTCCCTGTCTACCCTGTTATTTTTAGCAGTGTAGGGTCCTGCTGCCTCCCCGCTGCTGGAATCTTTCCCCACAGCAGGGAAAGACTACAGCAGCAGTGGGAAAAGACATTGGCAATGGAGATACAGCAGAAAAAGACTCCAACAGCTCCCCACAACTGAGCCTTTTCCCACCACAGGGAAAGACTCCTGTAATAGGGAGCTGCCAGAGCCTTCTCCTGCTGGAGGTAAAGACTCCTGCAACCGGGGGCTCCCACAGTAGGGAAAGACTCTGGTGGGGAGGAGGCAGCAGTCAGAGGCTCCAGCACCTCCCGTTACCAACCCTTTCCCCGCTGCCTCCCACCTGCCAGAGCTTTTCACTGACATGTTTAGCAACACGTCGCAATGCAGATGCAGCCTGCCTTTCACTGCGATGTGCAACTACACTTACCCTACATGTGTGATAGGTTGGATCACAGAAACCCCATTAGGGGCTGCCAGCAGTGATGAGCTGCCAAAATCTTAACAATCGGTTCCCTCCTCACCCCACAAGTGGATCATGACCTGCCCCCCCCCGGGACTCCTGCCCCCCCATTCAACCCCCTGCATTCCTTGACGCCCCCCCCTGGGACCACTGCCCCATCCACCCCCTTTCCCTGTCCCCTGACTGCCCCCCACTGCCCATCCAACCCCTCCTCTCATTCCTGATGGTCACCTGGGACCCCTGCCCCATCCAACCACACCTTCTACCTGTCCCCTGACTGCCCCTGGAACCCCTGCCCCTGACTGCCTCCCACCGCCCCATCCAACACCCTTGCTCCTTCCTGACTGCTCCCCTGGGACCCTTGCCCCCATTCAACCCCCCTGTTCTCCGCCCTCTGACCGCCCTGACCCTTATCCACCCCCCGAACTCCCCTGCCCTACCCAACCCCCCACCCCCTTACCGCGCTGCCAGGAGGTGGCTGGCGGTGCTACAGCCATACCGCTCGGCTGGAGCTGGGCCACGCTGCCACTGTGCAGAACCTGGAGCACTGGGTCAGGCCGAGTTCACAGCCCCCGCCCATTTCCCGTGAATCAGCTGTTCGCACGGGAAGCCTGGGAGGGCTGAGAAGCAAGCGGCAGCATTCCGCTCAGGCCCATGGAGGCGGAGGCGGAGCGGAGGTGAGCTGGGGCAGGGAGCGGTTCCCCTGTGCGCCCCCCCCTGGGTTACCTGCTGTGGCACGGGTGCCCCCCCCCCACCCCAGCTCACCTCCGCTCCACCTCCGCCTCCCTGGGCCTGAGCACGAAGCTGCCGCTTGCTTCTCAGCGGGGAGAAGCGGGGCGGAGCATTCAGGGGAGGAGGCGGAGCAGAGATGAGCTGGGGCCGGGGGTGGGGCGGGGAGCTGGAGCACCCACGGGGTTGGCGCCTAAGGGGCTCCTGAGTCACTTCAACTTACCGGTTGTTAAATTTAGAAGCCCTTTTAGAACCGGTTGTCCCGCACAGGTTCTAAAAGGGCTTCTAAATTTAACAACCAGTTCCTGAGAACCAGCTCACCACTGGCTGCCACCCAATGTGCCAAGTCTACCCTGCTTTTCTGCCCTGGCAGCTTGGGATTTCAGTGCCCTGCCTGGTTTGAGCCAGACTCGCTAGCCTGCTGCAAACCCAGACCCAGGTCTGAACCACATCTCCTAACAGCTGTAGGCTTAATTGAAAGCAGCTTAAGAAGTGTTCCTGTCTTTAAAACTCAGTTGCCCAACTCCCAATGGGGTCCAAACCCCAAATATATCCATTGTACCCTGTATAAAGCTTATGCAGGGTAAACTCATAAATTGTTCGCCCTCTATAACACTGATAGATATGCACAGCTGTTTGCCCTCCCCCCCTAGCTATTAATACATACTCTGGGTTAATTAATAAATAAAAATTGATTTTATTAAATACAGAAAGTAGGATTTAAGTGGTTCCAAGTAGTAACAGACAGAACAAAGTGAATTACCAAACATGCAAGTCCTAGCCTAGTACAGTAATAAAACTGAAAATCTCACCCTCAGAGATGTTTCAATAAGTTTCTTTCACAGACTGGACACCTTCCTAGTCTGGGCACAATCTTTTCCCCTGGTACAGCCCTTGTTCCAGCTCAGGTGGTAGCTAGGGGATTTCTCATGATGGCTGCCCCCTTTGTTCTGTTCCACTCATTTATATATCTTTTGCATAAGGCAGGAATTCTTTTTCCCTCTGGGTTCCCACCCCTCCTTCTCAATGGAAAAGCACCAGGGTAAGATGGATTCCAGTTCAGGTGACATGATCACATGTCACTGTAAGACTTCAGCCCACAGGTATACAGGAAGACTTACAAGTAAAACAGAGCCATCTACAGTCAATTGTCCTGGTTAATGGGAGCCATTAAGATTCCAAACCACTATTAATGGCCCACACTTTGCATAACTACAATAGGACCTCAGAGTTATATTTCATATTTCTAGTTTCAGATACAAGAGTGATACATTTATACAAATAGGATGACCACACTCAGTAGATTATAAGCTTTGTAATGATACCTTACAAGAGACCTTTTGCATGAAACATATTCCAGTTACATTATATTCACACTCATTAGCATATTTTTATAAAATCATATAGCATGCAAAGTCACAACATGCCGCTGCAAAAGGTGTGCAGTGTAGACATAGCCTCAGTTCAACACTGGAAAGCTGAGAATTTCCACACCACCCAGACTGGATGAAAGGGAGATGTTTAACCAGCATATTGATGGCAGGACAGCCCAAACTTTCTTGCTTTGGGCCTGACCCAGTTCCCACTGACAGCATCAGCAGCGTCAATGGGAGTGGGACACGCAACTATCTTTTGTATTTTTGAAAATCTCCCTCATATTGAATCAATGATAATTTACAAAATCAGATGTGTATGAAGATGAAACTAGGAAAGCTGCTGTATTCTTGTTCTGTATAAACCAACTAAAATGGAAGGTTTTTGAGAATAAATAAATATACAGCAGTGCAATATTATAAATAATGTGGAAAAAACTATATCAAGGAGGAAGGAAATAAAATGTCAATGATTAAATTTAAAATAAATGTCTTCCTTAATCAATGTGCAAACTAAATGCATCTGATGCAAAGTGTTAAGTTTCACATATCAAAAACTTTAAAAACATTTATTTAGGGAAGCAGGATCCTAGGAAGTTCCACACAACTTTTGCAGTTTTAGGTTCCAGTTTTGCAAGCTCTTTAACACATGACTAACTTCAAATATGTGAATAGTCCTATTGGCCCCCATTCTTCAAAAACTGTATACCCACTGACTTAAGTCTCAGTGTGAAAGTGCAAACATGTACATAAATCTTTGCAGGATCAGAGTCTAATGCTGCAGCCATAAAGGCCTGATCCAATCAGTGGAAACTCTCCCACTGGCTTTTATTAGGCCATAAAAGTGTATAAGGAAATGGCAATCTCTTTGGCAGTGGGTGCTCTGGAAAGAGAAAGTGGTGCTATTCTTCAAAATGGCTGTCTCAGAGACCTTTTTTCTTGCTAGAAAAGTAAATTAACTGCAAGCTTGAATTTGTTTTGTTTTCACACAAATATGAAGAAAACATTCAAAGAAGCTAGAGGTAAAGGATGCAAAGTACCAGATACAAAAGCTGAAGAGAAGTGATTACTTTATCTATAACTTGCCTGTGATAACATTTACACTGTAGTTTCCTTTCCAGAAAACATGTGATACAAATGCAATAACTAACTCTGGCCTGATGTCTACTGGGAATGTGTGAGAATGCATTTATCATTATGTTATCAATTGATAAAATATTCTTATTTTACTCAGAAATATCTTATTCCATGCTTCAACCCAGTATAGACACATCATGAAGTTGAGAGGTGCTGACTGTAGTAAAACTGTTGGGGAACAATTGATCAAATTAGAAACCAAATCCCACATTCACATGTTCATATTTTCATGTTCATGTGTTCGTAAGTATTTATGCCTAAAGGGGGAAACTTTCAAAGGCACAAATGGCAGTTAGTCACCTAAGTCCCATTGACTTTCAGTGAGAATTAGATGCCTAATAGCCATTTGTGTCTTTGAAAATCTTCCCCATAATGTTAACTAAAACTCACTTTAAGGTCTAGTTTTGCCTACGATTGCAGGACAGAACCTATGTTGGCATTGGCTATGTCAGCATAGTTCTGTAGCGCAGACGCAGAGTACACCAAAAGAAGCAGTTTTTCGGTCAGTATGACACCACCACCTACCGAATGACCTTAGCTAAGCTGACAGTAACACTGTTCTGTTGGCATAGCTGCAACTCCACTGGGGTTACTGTGGCATAGATATGTAGATCAGGAGTGTGTTTCTTTTTTCACACCTGTGACCTACATAGCTATGCCAGCATAAGTTTAAAGGGTAGACTAAACCTTCATCAACAGTCCCTTAAAACTGAAGTATAAATGAGCTATTCCCATCCAGCCATTTGCAGATCTGTTGGCTTTGCACACATATCGAACAGGACAACTGTATACCAACAATATATATTACTGAATAGTTTCAAGGATTCAAGTTTAAGAACTATTGTTCACTTTGTAGGGCTAAAGTCACTCAACTTCTAGCCATGTACTGTATGTAACACACAAGAACTCCCTATCCTGAGTTTAATCATCATTAGATATGCAATTTCTCCTGTTTTCTTGTTTAATGAAAAGGCCCGTTTGTTTTATTGCTTTAATCTCCAAGACCTTTGGACTAGTAAACAAGTTAAGAGCCTGAACACCTATTCACACTCTTATAGAAAATGCAATGTGTTTTTTTATTGCTCCCTATGAATGTTTTTAATATATATTCTTCCCCCCCCTTTCTCCCCAGCAGGCCCCTTTACGAATTTTCTTCGCAAAGAACAAAATTATGGAGAAATTTTAATAAAGAGCTAGGGAGCATTTAAAAATGTATTTGCAAAATACAATTCATTGGAACAAAATAATGATTGCCACACAACCTGTATTTTAAATTCTAGTTGCTGGATATATGAGAGTTTTGCCATGCCTGCAAGTTACAAACTAAGTTAAGTGAGCAGTGACTTTTGGTGCTTCTGTTTTTGGGCACTCAATCTGAGACACTTTAAAGGGGCATGACTTTGAGAAAGTGTTTAGCACTCCCCATCTGAAAATCAGTGTCTCATATTAGGCACTAAAAATCACTAGTAACTTATAGAAATTTAAGCCTTTATCTTTATATCAATTAATGTATTAGATGTTCTCTAAACGGAATCTGTTATAATGGTCAAAGAAAAAGTCTTTGAGGTTGAATGACTCAGTTGCTTTTTCAGATGGAAAATAATAATAATAAATAAAATATATTAATAAAAAGGCAGATGTCCCTGCTTAACTCTTAAATGCCTCCTTAAATCGATCTGCCCAGCAGGGTTACACTATAAAGTATTTCAGGTTAGCAACTATCAAGGATGGAGACAGAACATGTGTAAATTAATGACAGCTTATAATAATAAGTACTGTAAGGAACCTGGCCATTCACATATCAAGGATCTTTAAAAATGACCTTCTTTCTACTTAATTCTGAAATATCAAGGAGAGGGGAACTTATGCTAGGCTGAACGTACCACAGACAGAAAACGGTCAGAGCAAAGGGCAGAAATGAAAGGATACCCCCTGAAAATACTTTTTAAGCATTAGTGCAATTCTCAGGTAGAAAATACATAGAACTTTAATATGAAACACAAAAATTTTGTTCAGACTTACATTTGCAGTTTGGATGTTTTAGGATCTCTTATTCTGTTTTGAAATCAAACAACCTTCTTTACCCTGACTTTCTCTCCTTCCTAGAAAATTGTTTTCAGATCCTATAATAGCTAGTGAATAATTAACTACTGGCTAGATTATAGAGACAAAGTGGGTGAGGTAATACCTTTCATTGGATCAACTTGTGTTGGTGGGAGAGACAAGCTTTCAGCTTACACAAAGCACTTCTTCAGGTCTGGGAAATGTAGTCAGAATGTCACAGCTAAATACAAGGTGGAACAGATTGTTTATCATAAGTAGTTAACACATATTTCAAGGTACCATTCAAGGTTAAATGACCCATTATCACCCCTCCTGTCATAGGGGGAAGGGAAGAGAGTGGTGGAAAAGGCAGCCTGAGCGTGTGTGTTTGTTAGTGGTTATAAATTGTTGTAATAAGCCCTAGTAAAGTTATGAATTTAAGCTCCCAGGATTGTCTTTTGAAAGTGTTGTGCAGATTTCCTTTGAGAATGAGGCCTGATAGGTCAGATACAGGGCTTTTTTTGCCTTTTATCATTTTCCTGTGTGAGTTCATTCAAGAGTGTCATGATTGTCTTGTTTCACCTACATGTATTGAGGCATTTAGTGCATGTAAATTTTCTAGACACTGAAAATCATGGACTGAATAAAGACACTTTCAGGCAAGTTTGTACTTGGCATGCCTCCATTGCTGCTACTTGTACAGCTACACTGCTATTTTTGCTTGTGCTAGTTTGATAGTTAAAGAAAAGTGAGATATACTGATGACAAATTGCTAAATGGGTAATTTTTGAACTCTTTATTATTCGCTCTGCATCAATTCATTTTTCATCAAACCACCAAAAAATGCAAATAGTTCTGCTCAAAGTTTAAATTTGGATTGTTGTTTCTTTGCCATTTCAATTAGATTTTTACAAAACACAGGTTTAAAACTCCTGATAAACTGAAAATGTCTGACTCAGACTTAACTCTGGAATTGTGATCAGCATGCCTTAATACAGGAAATTAAGGTACAAATTTCACTAACAACAAAAGATATATGTAGGGTGCAAAGGCCATCAGAGCAATAATCCAGGTATAGATAATAATAGGTTATTGGATCCTACTTTTCAAATAAAAATTCAAATTTTAGCTAAAACACATACAAAGTTCATCATTTTTGTGTGATAGCAGGCCCTGATTTATTTCTGAAATTAAAATTAGACTCTTGCAAGTACAAATACATAACAGATACATTACTCAAAGAACAGGAGATATATATACACATACAGAGACCATGAAAAGGTGGGAGTTGCCCTACCAACTCTAAGAGGCTAATTAATTAAGATGAGCAATTATCAGCAGGAGAAAAAAAAAACGTTTGTAGTGATAATGACAGGAAGGTGTGAGGATACTTAACATGGAAAAATAGATTCAATGTGTGTAATGGCTCAGCCATTCCCAGTCTCTATTCAAGCCTAAACTGATGGTATCTAGTTTGCATATTAATTCAAGTTCAGCAGTTTCTCCTTGGAGTCTGTTTTTGAAGCTCTGTAGGTGTATATATATCTCCTTGCTATATGTTCCATTCTATGCATCCGATGAAGTGGGCTGTATCCCACAAAAGCTTATGCTCAAATAAATGTGTTCGTCTCTAAGGTGCCACAAGTACTCTTGTTCTTTTTGCAGATACAGACTAACACGGCTGCTACTCTGAAAGATGCATTACTGCTATTTCCTGGGAATAGTGAATTTGTTTTAAACAGTTTATGTTCCACCAGGTTCCAAACATTAGTGTTGAGAAGGAAAGCCCTTATTCAGCAAAACACTTAACTTTAAGCACATGAGTATTCCCATCGAAGGAAAAATGAAACTACTCGCATGCTTACAATAAGGCATGCATTTAGCTATTCTGCTGAGTAGGGACAGGATAACACACATGCTGAAAGACAAGGAAATGCTTAATTGCTTTGTTAAATTGAAACAAAGGTGAAATAAATGTCATACAGTGGAAGGATGTTCTAGTAGTTAGTACACTAGCCTGGGATATGGGGATAACAGTACTTCCCAACCTTACAGGAGTGGTGTGAGAATAAATGCATCAGAGATTGGTAAGTATGCAATAAAATGGGGGCCATATGATTAATTTAGAATGACGATGAAAGGATGTTGTTTCTGTATAGCAGATTCTCACAATTGTCTGTATATCTGACCTTTTCTCTATTGGATTGCCACCTGTCCAGGTTTTACACAGACAGTCCATTTTTTGGCTTCTGTGTCTGGGTGCCATTTAGGGTTGCCAGATGCCCGTTTTTTTACCAGAAAGTCTGGTTGAAAAGGGGACCTGGTAGTGTCCGGTCAGATATCCTGACTCGACATCAAAAACCTGGTTACCACGGGGCAGCAGGAGTCCCCGGGACATTAACCCAGTCCAACCCCTGCTCAGGCTTCTTATCAGGCGACAGAAGCTCCCATCCCATGCCTGGAGAAGAGGGAACTCAGCTTGGAGGGAAGAAGGTGTAGATGATCCAGCAAGTGACAGGGGGATGGAAGCAGAGGACCGAGTGACAGGGGCAAGGCCTTGGGGGGGAAGAGGTGGAGCAGGGGTGGGGCCTAGGGGAGAAGAGGCGGGACAGGAGCAGGGCCTCAGGGTCCAGTTACCAGTAATTAAAAAGGTGGCAACCCTATTTCCCTAGTGAATATTAAATTTGTCCAATGTCTGCTTGGGAGAGTAGTGAGAGTTTTAAAAAAAATATATTGGCCTAAATATTAAAAATATTCCAATTTTTGAGTGCCAGCTTGAGACATCTTGCAGGGGTCTGATTTTCTGAAAGTGCTGAGTGCCTTCGGCATTAAAAATTAGAGGTATCCAAAATCAGTAGTCAAATGTGAAAATTATCTACACATGCACTGTGGGGCGGGGGTGCAAATTAAGACTGCACAGGCAGTCTTAATACTAGAATTTCCTATCTTTTGAGTGCTTGATTTTGCAACCTTACTGTTCTTCTGATGTAGCTTTTTGGACATAATAAGTAATAATGACTTACCATGTGTCACTTGATTTTCCTTTTATTTCCTTTTGTTTTTTCTTCCACATTTTCTCTTTCTTTTTCTCTCTGCCTGTCTCTCTCTATCTATTCATGATCATTATATATTCTTAAAATTTGTCTTTCTTCCTTTCTCTGCTCATGATCACTCCCCTGGGGTCTGTCTTCTTGAAGAACCCCTCCGTATAAACCATTTGAATCTCACCTCTCTCTTCTTCCTTTCCCCCCCTCCTGGGATTTTTCTCATTAATCTTCCACTTTACTGACTCCCATTTAGCTGTCTACTCCTCATTTGGTCACCACCCTCACTCCCTCTTGGAATAGCTCTTCCCCTCCTCCTTCTGGATATATCCTCAAACAGGAGGGAGAAGTGATATCCATCTCTCTCCTCTGTCTCTGCAGTTGCTATTTCTTCACCTTGGGGATTGTCTTTCCACCCCTTTTCCCTGATTCATGGGTCCCTCTTCCCCACTGTGGGGTGTGGTGAATTTCTCTCTGTGATGGGTTGGTTCACAGAAACCCCCTTGGGAACTGCCAACTGATGTGCCAAGACTACTTCTGCCCCTGCTTTCT
This sequence comes from Trachemys scripta elegans, assembly GCF_013100865.1. NCBI lineage: Eukaryota > Metazoa > Chordata > Testudines > Emydidae > Trachemys > Trachemys scripta. Next base: position 1,279,617 of record NW_023260511.1, on the reverse strand, counting down.
CTGCCCTCCTGGGACACCAGCACCCTGAGCCAGACATGCCAATCTACTCCAACACAGACCCAGGGTCTGAACCTCGTGCCCCAGAACTGCAGGCTTAGCTGAAAGCAGCTTACAGAAGTGTTCCTGTCTTTAACACTCAGATGCCCAACTCCCAATGGGGTCCAAACCCCAAATAAATCTGTTTTATAACTCATAAATTGTTCACCCTCTATAACACTGATAGAGAGATATGCACAGCTGTTTGCCCCCCCCTTCCAGGTATTAATGCATACTCTGGGTTAATAAGTAAAAATTGATTGTATTAAATACAGAAAGTAGGATTTAAGTGGTTCCAAGTAGTAACAGACAGAACAAAGTGAATTACCTAGTGAAATAAAATAGAACACACAAGTCTATGTCTAAGAAAACTGAATACAAATAAAACCTCACCAGTTCCAGTAAGCTTCCTTTTACAGATTAGTCTCCTTCTAGTCTGGGTCCAGCAATCATTCACACCCCCTGTAGTTACTGTCCTTTGTTCCAGTTTCAGGTATCCTTGGGGGTGGAGAGGCTATCTCTTTAGCCAGCTGAAGACAAAATGGAGGGGTCTTCCATAGGCTTAAATAGACTTTCCCTTGTGGAGGGAGACCCCCTCTTCTCTCCTATGCAAAGACCAGCTCCAAGAAGAAGTTTTGGAGTCACATGGGCAAGTCACATGTCCATGCATGACTGAGTTTCTTACCAGCCAAGCCACATTCCTGGGAAAGCTCCGATGTGGATTGGAGTCTTTGAGTTCATTGTTGACTTAAGTGGTTCTTGATTGGGCATTTAATTTGCACATTCCATTCTCAATAGAAATCAAGCAAGTATAGAGCCAATATTCCTAACTTCAAGTACAAAAATGATACATGCATACAAATAGGATTAATAGATTCAGTAGATCATAACCTTTACAGAGATATGTTACATGACATATGTAGCAGAAAACATATATTCTAGTTATGTCATATATACATTCATAAGCATATTCCATAAAGCCTTATGGGGAGCACCATCACACTCTCCACTGTCTCAATACTAGGGTCACCCTCTTCCTCTATTTCCCTAAGAGCGTCTCTAATTCCTCACCTGAAATCTCATTTCCCGCCCTGCCTTGGAGTCCATTGTTTCTCTTATTAGGAATCTCTTCAACCATTCCCAAGAAGTGAGTGGGTGGGATTTCTAATTTTTACCCTTTCCCCTCAGGACTCTCTAGTTTCCCCTTCAATAGGACTCTGACTTCACTTATGTTCCCATCAGAAACCTCCAGCTCCCCCTTTATTCCTTGCCCCCACTGACTGGGTGGGGGTCTCCCCCATCCCAGTCTCACTGTTGCTGAGACATGAAAGGAGCCATGCTGGATGGTGCTAGCTGTATCTCTGCTCTGTCCTACAGTGAGTTACTCAAAGCAGAGGAAACAAGCAGCAGGAAAGTCAGGGGGAGCAGCCCCACAGCCTGTCCTTCCAGCTGGGGTGTCAGAGGGGTCCCTGCTTGTTGCTAGGATTAGGGCCAGGCAGATAGGGAGGTGATGCCCCTACAGCCTCCCAATAGCAAGAGGGCTGACTCCCCCCGGGTATTATCTCTCCAGGCTGGGCTTCCCCAGCTCAGGATTCACATCTCTTTGTGGCTCCAGCAGTTAATCTGAGCCCCTCCCCAACACTGCCCCCAACTGCAGCTGTCTCAGATCCTGCCCCTCCCCCACCCCACCCAGACACTGGACCAGGCTCTGATCACTTTATGTCTCTGAGTTTTTACTCCCTATTTCCCCTCATTGCGTATGTGGGGATTCACTCCTTCATCCAATTCCTCTCACTTGCAGCATCGCTCCCGGTGCCCCCCTCTCCCATCTACCTCTTGCTGAGCATGGGGCTGCCATGTTCAGGTTTCCCAGCATCATCCCTTTGCTGAGATGGCTGCAAACATCAGGGTACTAGGCACACACTGCCAGCTGGCCAGTGTTAGGGGCTCAGGATACTTCCTAGCTGGGCATTACTGGCTCCCCCAGGAGCTCGCACCCTGCCTGGCCCTCAGAACCTCCTGCTTCTTTAAGGTCTCACTTTTGCTTCTTGTTCTCTCCCTACCCCCATTTCTGTCCTCCTGGAGTGTGTACATGGGGTCCTAATTCTACCCTATTTCTCTGCTATGGATCCCCACAGGATCTTTCTTCTTTTAAGGTCTCACTACAAGCCGCTCTCTTCCAATTGGATCCCATCCCTCTCATCCTCCAGGGATATCTCTCTCCCTCTGATCACTGATCAACTGCTTGGGAATCTCTCCTTCCCATTTGGTCTCTCCTATAGTTACTCTCCTCTTCCCGGTGGGTCTCTCCATTCCTGATTCCCACCACGTGGTCTCTCTCACCTATTCCCCTTTGGGCAGCACTTTGTAGTTGTTCTCTTTTTCCTTCTGGGAGTATCTTTCCCTCTCCATCCCGCCACCACCTGGGGGATCTCTCTTCACTGTCTCCATACCCAAGTGTCCCTGTATTTCCAGGTGGCATCTCCTCCCTCCATTACAAGCAGGGCCGGCCTTAGGCATGGGTAAATGGGGTGAAAGCCCAGGGCATCATTACAATGGGGCACCTCCAGAGCAGGGGTACCCCTCCCGCTGCTGGCATCAGCAGCCCCGCGGCTCCTGATTGGTAGATGTGTGAGTGAACGAGCCCCTGATGGTATGGCTGATGTGATTAGGTCCTATGATGATGTCACTTGAATAGATATGTGGACAGAGTTGGCATCGGGCTTTGTTACAAGGATAGGTTCCTAGTTCAGTGACAGACAACCCCCCAACCTAAAGCAAATACTCACCAGCAACCACACATCACTGAACAAAAACACTGACATCATCATAGGACCTAATCACATCAGCCATACCATCAGGGGCTCGTTCACCTGCACATCTACCAATTTGATATATGCCATCATGTGCCAGCAATGCCCCTCTGCCATGTACATTGGCCAAACTGGACAGTCTCTCCGCAAAAGAATTAATGGACACAAATCTGACATCAGGAATCATAATACTCAAAAACCAGTGGGAGAACACTTTAACCTGTCTGGTCATTCTATGACAGACCTGCGGGTGGCTATTTTACAACAGAAAAACTTCAAAAACAGACTCCAATGAGAGACTGCTGAGCTGGAATTGATATGCAAACTAGATACAATCAACTCAGGATTGAATAAGGACTGGGAATGGCTGAGCCATTACAAACATTGAATCTATCTCCCCTTGTAAGTATTCTCATTCTTCTTATCAAACTGTCTGTACTGGGCTAGCTTGATTATCACTTCAAATGTTTTTTTTTTTTCTCTCTTACTTAATTGGCCTCTCAGAGTTGGTAAGACAACTCCCACCTGTTCATGCTCTCTGTATGTGTGTATATATATCTCCTCAATATATGTTTCACTTTATATGCATTCGAAGAAGTGGGCTATAGTCCACGAAAGCTTATGCTCTAATAAATTTGTTAGTCTCTAAGGTGCCACAAGTACTCCTGTTCTTTTTGCGGATACAGACTAACACGGCTGCTACTCTGAAACTTGTAACTTTGTTATCTTTTCTTATACATGTGTGCTAGTCTCTCATTTCCATGTTAACTCTCCTTCCCTGTCAGTATAGGTTCAAACCAGTCTTTTCCAACTTTTTAGTTATTTTATCTTTTCCTCATAAACATGATTGATCTGCAATTTCTTACACATACACAGTTCTACTTACGCTTATACTGTTAATTTTATATATATATATATATATGTCATAAACAGATTGTGACGGGTTGGATCACAGAAACCCCCTTGGGAGCTGCCACCTAATGTGCAAAGACTACCCCTGTTCCTGTTTTCCCTGCCAGCTCAGGACTGCAGCACCGCCTTGCTGAGCCAGACACTCCAGTCCACTCCAACACAGACCCAGGGTCTGAATCACTTGTCCCAAAGCTGCAAGTTTATCTGAAAACAGCTCACAGAAGTGTGCTTGTCTTTAGCACTCAGATGCCCAACTCCCAATGAGGTCTAAACCCAGATAAATCTGTTTTACCCTGCATAAAGCTTATGCAGAGCAAACTCATAAATTGTTTGCCCTCTATAACACTGATAGAAAGATATGCACAGTTGTTTGCTCCCACAGGTATTAATACATACTCTGAGTAAATTACTAAATAAAAAGTGATTTTATTAAATACAGACAGTGGGATTTAAGATTTATCCACCAATCCCTAGTGGACCCCAAACTCATCAACCTGGAGGCTCTGGTGACAATTCAACCCTTCATGTCACACTCTTTAACCTTGTCTACAGCCAAGTTGCCTGTCGTGTACAAGGGCTGGTCAGGAATGTGGACTTTTGCAGTCTATGATAATTATCCCATCCCCATGCAACTGGGGGAAGACTTGGCCAACCATGTGAAGCTAGCCAAGAGGGTGGGAATGGTCACCCACAGCCAGGCTAAGCAAGCTTTCACACCTACCCCTATTCCTGAGCCTTCCACCAAAGCCCCATCTGTGTTTCCAGAGACCCAGACAGAGGTGGTGGAACCGGATCTTCTACCCACGAATGCTACAGCCATAGTGAATCCAGTCCCAGAACCGGAACTGGCAAAGCAACCAGCACCAGAACCATTGCCAGCACTGAGTACAGCGCTTACAACAATTCCAACACCTGAGGGCAACAGTGAGCCTGAACTGGCAAAAGCAGCAGGTAATCCTACCCAAGAGGCTCAGCCAGAGCCTGACATACCACATAGTGCACCAGTGGAGAGAGTTCACAGTCAACGGAAACAACTCCAGCACCTGCATCGCTTCCAGAGGGACCAAGCCCAAGTCCACAGCCCAAGGAGGAACTGATGTCTCCAGCATCAAGGGAACAGTTCCAGGCCGAGCAGGAAGCAGATGACAGCCATCAGAAAGCTTCGGTGGCGGCACGGAGCACCCCACCACCTCTCAGCTCTTCTAACCGATCCCGGTTTGTTGTAGAACAAGGACATGTAAAGAAGGAGACTATTTCTGGTGGACACCAGGAAGACTGGCATCCTCAAAGACAGTTGATAGCTCCAACTAAGTACCGGGTAAAGCTCTTGAGCTTAGCCCATATTCATCCCAGTGGCCATTCTGGGGTGAACAGAACCAAAGACCGGTTGGGGAAGTCCTTCCAGTGGGAGGGAATGGGCAAGGATGTTACTAATTAGGTCCGGTCTTGTGAGGTGTGCCAACGAGTGGGAAAGCCCCAAGACCAGGTCAAAGCCCCTCTCCAGCCACTGCCCATAATTGAGGTCCCATTTCAGTGAGTAGCTGTGGATATTCTGAGTCCTTTCCCAAAGAAGACACCCAGAGGAAAACAGTACATACTGACTTTCATGGATTTTGCTACCCGATGGCTGGAAGCAGTAACTCTAAGCAACACCAGGGCTAAAAGTGTGTGCTGGGCATTAGCAGACATTTTTGCCAGGGTAGGTTGGCCCTCCGACATCCTTACAGATTCAGGAACTAATTTCCTGGCAGGGACCATGAAAAACCTGTGGGAAGCTCATGGGGTGAATCACTTGGTTGCCACCCTTTACCACCATGAAACCAATGGCCTGGTGGAGAGGTTTAATGGAACTTTGGGGACCATGATACGTAAATTCGTAAATGAACACTCCAATGATTGGGACGTAGTGTTGCAGGAGTTGCTTTTTGCCTACAGGGCTGTACCACATCCCAGTTTAGGGTTTTCACCATTTGAATTTGTGTATGGCTGTGAGTGTAAGGGGCCATTGCAGTTGGTGAAGCAGCAATGGGAGGGGTTTACGCCTTCTCCAGGAACTAACATTCTAGACTTTGTAAGCAACCTACAAAGCACCCTCCGACACTCTTTAGCCCTTGCTAAAGAAAACCTAAAGGATGCTCAGGAAGAGCAAAAGGCGTGGTATGATAAACATTCCAGAGAACGGTCTTTCAAAGTAGGAGACCAAGTCATGATCTTAAAGGCACTCCAGGCCCATAAAATGGAAGTGTCGTGGGAAGGACCATTCACGGTCCAGGAGCGCCTAAGAGCTGTTAACTATCTCATAGCATCCCCCACCTCAAACATAAAGCCTAAGGTATACCATGTTAATTCTCTTAAGCCCTTTTATTCCAGGGAATTCAAGGTTTCCCAGTTTACAGCCCAGGGAACAGATGATGCGGAGTGGCCTGAAGGTGTCTACCACGAAAGAAAAAGTGATGGTGGCATGGAAGAGGTTATCCTCTCCGTGACCCTTGGACGTCTGCAGCGACAGCAGATCAAGAAGCTGTGCACTAGCTTTGCACCAATGTTCTCAGTCAACCCAGGACGGACCGAACGGGCAAACCACTCCATTGACACAGGTAATGCTCACCCAATTAGAACCCCACCCTACCGGGAGTCACCTCACACCCAAACTGCTATCAAACGGGAGATCCAGGACATGCTCCACATGGGTATAATCCGCCCCTCTAAGAATGCATGGGCATCTCCAGTGGTTCTAGTTCCCAAACCAGATGGGGAAATACGCTTTTGCGTGGACTATGTAAGCTAAATGCTGTAACTCGTCCCGACAACTATCCAATGCCACACACAGATGAGCTATTGGAGAAACTGGGACATGCCCACGTCATCTCTACCTTAGACTTAACCAAGGGGTACTGGCAAGTACCACTAGATGAACCCAGCAAGGAAAGGTCAGCCTTCGTCACCCAGGCAGGGGTGTATGGATTTAATGTGCTCCCTTTCAGGCTGCGAAATGCACCCATCACCTTCCAAAGACTTGTAGATGGTCTCCTTGCAGGATTGGGAGAATCTGCAGTTGCCTACCTCGATGATGTGGCCATTTTTTCTGTTTAATGGGCAGAACACCTGGAGCACCTGGAAAAAGTCTTCGAGCGCATCAGGCAGGCAGGACTAACTGTTAAAGCTAAAAAGTGTCAAATTGGCCAAAACAGAGTGACTTATCTTGGACACCAGGTGGGTCAAGGAACTATAAACCCCCTACAGGCCAAAGTGGATGCTATGCAAAAGTGGCCTATCCCAAAGTCAAAGAAACAGGTCCAATCCTTCTTAGGCTTGGCTGGATATTACAGGCAATTTGTACCACACTACAGCCAAATCACCGCCCCACTGACAGACCTGACCAGAAAGACACAGCCAAATGCAGTTCAGTGGACTGATGGGTGTCAGAGGGCCTTTAATCAGCTTAAGGCGACACTCATGTCTGACCCTGTGCTAAGAGCCCCAGACTTTGACAAACCATTCCTAGTAACCACAGATGCGTCTGAGCGTGGTGTAGGAGCAGTTTCAATGCAGGAAGGACCGGATCAAGAATTCCATCCTGTCGCATTTCTCAGCAAGAAACTGTCTGAGAGGGAAAGCCACTGGTCAATCAGCAAAAGAGAATGCTACACCATTGTGTACGCCATGGAAAAGCTATGCCCATACGTTTGGGGATGGCGTTTCCAGCTACAATCCGACCATGCTGCGCTAAAGTGGCTTCATACCACCAAGGAAAAAAACAAAAAACATTTTCGGTGGAGTTTCGCTCTCCAATATTTTGATTTTGAAATTCAACACATTTCAGGGGCTTCTAACAAAGTGGCTGATGCACTCTCCCACGAAAGTTTCCCAGAATCAACTGGTTAAAATAGTCCTTGAAATGTGAAAAAATTTGTAGTTTTTACATAATTAGTAGTATATGTAAAGGTGCATGTGTTTTATTAATCTGTTTATTCTAAAGTTTTAGAAAGAAATCACAGCCAGTGCGGTCCAACACTGTCTGAGATTTGGGGGGCTTGTCATAAACAGATAGTTAAGGGTTAATGCCTCTTTTACCTGTAAAGGGTTAAGAAGTTCATTTAGCCTAGCTGACACCTGACCAGAGGAACCAATTGGGGGACAAAATGTTTCAAAAGGAAGGAGGGAAGTTCCCTTTGTCTGTGTCAGTTTCACTTTTGACTAGAGTGGGAAAACTCCATAATTCAGCCTCTTATCAAGTAGTGAATATTAGTGAAAGAAATAAATTGGTTTATGTTTATTTCTTTGTAACTTGTCTTGGGAATTGAGGAATAATCAAATTGGGTATTCTTTTGTGTACTAAGTTTTTGCCCAGGGGAACATCCTCCGTGTTTTGAATTTGTTGTCTGTGAGAGTAGCTGGTATGCTAATCTCTCCCAGAGGGTTTTCTCTTACCTTTCTTTTCTTTAATTAAAAGCCTTTTTCTTAATACCTGATTGATTTTTCCTTGTTTTTAGATCCAAGGGGGTTGGATCTGGATCCACCAGGAGTTGGTGGGAGAAAGGAGGGGGGATGGTTAATTTCTCCTTGTTTTAAGATCCAAGGGGTTTTGGTTCGTTGTTCACCAGGGAATTGGTGGAGGAGTCTCTCAAGGCTGCCCAGGGAGGGAAAGGTTTTGGGGGGGAAGACAGAGTTTCCCAAATAACTGATAAATCCTTTGGGTGGTGGCAGCCAGACCAGATCTAAGCTGTTAATTGAGCTTAGGAGTTCACATGCAGGTCCCCACATCGGTACCCTAAAGTTCAGAGTGGTGGTGAAACCTATGACATATATATATATACTGTTAATTAAATTTAATTATAATTAAAATGCATAGTAGTCTTCTGTCAGGCCTAAATATGTCTTCACTCCCAAAGGACAGAAGCAGCACAGGTGAAGAATCTTTCTGCAAACATCTAATAGTGAACAGGGGACAATACTGCTAGAGAGTGGTTCATTTACAGAAGCTTCCTACTCAGAAATCCTATGTCGCTGTAGCTGCTCGCTGGTTTATTTTGGCAGATCCCCTGAAACCTGGACCCCTGGTTGAGTACCACTGCTGTACAGAGCTGTGCAGGGTATGTACTCAGGTATATACCTGCACCCTTCAGGTGAGTCTTTACTCCACGTACCTAAACCATGCTTCACTATCAATGTTATTATTTATAGCCATCCTAGGGGGACCATGTGTATATTTGTACACAACATGCTGTAGAAATAAGTGTGCAGTGTAGATGCATCCATAAGAGGAACATCCTCTGTAGCAGAAGGGGAACAGGATGGCTACCCACCTCCTCTGAACTGCATTTACCTGTGAAGGATGAAATTGCTTTTAAAGGCTCCTCACTGGTGCTGATGGTAGCTGAGCTTCTGATGGTGGGGGGTGGAAGTAATATGCAGAGAGACTTATTCAGTTGAATATAGACCCAAATTATAATTATTAGTCAGACATGAATATGTTCTAATTATTGTACAGAAATATACTGACATTAAATTAGCAATAATATTGATGTCATTTTGTTTCCAAGGCCAATGCCAAGCACTGTTATGAAACAGTGCTGTATTTTCCTCAGTAAAATTCTCACATTTCTGTGTCAGAAACTTCATGTTCTTAAAAGGTTACGCAGATATCAGTAACTGCTAAGAGGCTGAACATTTATTGTATGGAAATTATACAGATAAGATGGCATCACAAAAGTAAACAGCTCTTCTTCTTTTTTTTGTTCCACAAAGATCCATCAGTATAAATTGTTATTGGTTTGTTATAAATTAATATAATGAGATATCAAATAACTAGGCTCAATCAATCAACTTTTATTAATGAAAAATATTAAGCAAAGATTAACACAGCATAATACAGAATGGAAAAGTCAATATGCTACCAACCAATCCTGAAGACAGCAGAGCAGCTGGTCAAAATTTCTCAAGATTGTGTGCATACCCCATCTGTATTTATACGTTACTCAAAGACTGGTTATACAATTTAGCGCAGACTCATTAGTATAATATAGGATATTTTTTGCTTACTTTTAGCTGTTAATATATCTTGTCCAGATAAACTAGTAGTTAGCAATGAAAATAAATTACATTTCTAGTTAATAGCTCTGTTTGTGAGAGCTCAGTTTTACAGATTCCAGTACAATCCCATTCTTTTATATGGGGAGCCACCCCTGCAGCATTAGCAATGTATGTAACTATAATTTCATAGCCAGTGATTTTTCACATCACCTTTCTTCTGGCTGCAAAGCAATCTGTTACTTTGGTTCAGTTTGGTCAACAGTGCCATGACACATCAAGGGGCTTTGGCTTAGTTTAGTCAACAACAAGGAGCCTCGCAGCCATTTTAAATTTATTCCTCTTCTTTAATTGAAGAAATTCTCATTGTTGTTTCTTTGTGGGAATTTTTAAAGAATGGATAAACCTCTCCTGAGAATGAACAATCGTTAAATGTGAACAACACAGACATGTCAGTTACACTGAAAAAGGTCACCTGCCTATCTTGGTAACTAAGGTAAACTCCAATTTTCTTGGGCTTTTTCTGCATCATGACCCGGGTCCATGGAACTGTTTTTGCCCAGTAATCTCTTCCACTCTGACCCAGAGCCCAGAATCCCTCTTTAGGGGACAGGGAAAGTTTTCCTTTTCTCTCTATGGATTTTATGGCCACCCCCAGGTCCCAGTCAGTGCTGCTCCCGACATCCACCTCCCAGTAGTGCTTTCCAGAGGAGAATCCTTCAGAGCCCAACACACAGACAGTCGAATCGAACCTCTCTGGATTTGGTAGAATGTTCTGAGGTTGGGCTTCATGTTTCAAACTCTTCTTATCCCCAGCAATGCAGAGGTTGGGGTGGGCTGTTCCTGCATCAAGAGTGATGTCATCTGCAAAGAGAGATTGGGTTTTACAAGGCACTGGTCTAATGTCTGTCTGAGCGGGGTTAAGAGAAGTTTACAGGGTAGACCCCATCCTGCACTCCTTTCTCAGGTGGGAATTTTGCCTGATTGAAGCCTGCCTGACAATGTTTTTTTGTTATATTGAAATATTTCAGATACATGAGAAAAGAACAGGAGTACTTGTGGCACCTTAGAGACTAACGAATTTATTTGGGCATAAGCTTTCGTGGGCTACAGCCCACTTCTTCAGATGCATAGAATGGAACATATATTGAGGAGATATATATACACACATAAAGAGAGCATGGAAAGTTGGGAGTTGTCTTATCAACTCTGAGAGGCCAACTAAGTAAGAGAAAAAAAACTTTTGAAGTGATAATCAAGATAGCCCAGTACAGACAGTTTGATAAGAAGTGTGAGAATACTTACAAGGGGAGATAGATTCAATGTTTGTAATGGCTCAGTTATTCCCAGTCCCTATTCAAGCCTAAATTGATTGTATCTAGTTTGCAAATACTCACTAGCAACCACACATCACTGAACAAAAACACTGACCCAGGAACCTATCCTTGCAACAAAGCCCAATGCCAACTCTGTCCACATATCTAGTCAAGTGACATCATCATAGGACCTAATCACATCAGCCATACCATCAGGGGCTCATTCACCTGCACATCTACCAATGTGATGTATGCCATTATGTGCCAGCAATGCCCCTCTGCCATGTACATTGGCCAAACCAGACAGTCTCTATGCAAAAGAATTAATGGACACAAATCTGACATCAGAAATCATAACACTCAAAAACCAGTAGGAGAACACTTTAACCTGTTTAGTCATTCAATGACAGACCTGCAGGTGGCAATTTTGCAACAGAAAAGCTTCAAAAACAGACTCCAGCGAGAAACTGCTGAGCTGGAATTGATATGCAAACTAGATACAATCAACTTAGGCTTGAATAGGGACTGGGAATGGCTGAGCCATTACAAACATTGAATCTATCTCCCCTTGTAAGTATTCTCTCACTTCTTATCAAACTGTCTGTACTGGGCTATCTTGATTATCACTTCAAAAGTTTTTTTTTTTTCTCTTACTTAATTGGCCTCTCAGAGTTGGTAAGATAACTCCCACCTTTTCATGCGCTCTGTATGTGTGTATATATATCTCCTCAATATATGTTCCATTCTATGCATCAGAAGAAGTGGGCTGTAGCCCACGAAAGCTTATGCTCAAATAAATTCGTTAGTCTCTAAGGTGCCACAAGTACTCCTGTTCTTTTTGCGGCTACAGACTAACACGGCTGCTACTCTGAAACCTGTCAGATATATGAGAGTTGCTTGAGATTTACATGAAACTTAAAGTGATTTGAATTATTTGAGTGGCATTCACAAGGGGGATATAGCCATATACAGCCAGCATTTAGGTGACACTGGCATTCACAAAACCCTTGCCCAGCTGCTGCCTAACCCTGCAGGCAGATACATTTCCTAAGCACCTAGATTTCCACCATTAAAGTTCCCAAGATTCCTAAACTTTGGCAACTGGATGTGCACTCAGCCACTTGAGTCCTGGCATTGCCAAGCAATTTTGTACCTAACTCATGCCCGCGTCCTATCAGGATTGACAAAGTAGGTCTCATCCTCTGCCTACTCTGCCTTTGGGGACTGATCCAATAGATGTGAGAGAGACAAGGTGTGTAAGGCAATATCTTTTATTGGACAAACTTCTCTAGGTGAGAAAGACAATCTTTCAAGCCACACAGAGCTCTTCTTTTCACCAATAGAAGTTAGTCCAATAAAAGATTACCTTACCCACCTTGTCTCTCTGATATCTTGGGACTGGCATAGCTATACACCAGTAGATGTGCTCAGATGAGGAGGTGCCACTCTTATGTATGCTTAAAGTTTAGCCCTTGCTTACAGGCCCTGATGAACTGGGGCCTTGTGAAAATGTTAATCTCTAAACAGCCAAGCAGATGATAGAGAAGAAAATTATTGCACCTATTATATTGTATCGCTGTACTTCCCTATTGTCTTTATTATTTTACCATCAATGTTATAATGGACTGTCTTAGTAACTAAAATAATATTTTGTCTAGAATCTAGACGTGGGAATTGAGAATCAGAACTGAGTTCTATTCCCTTCTTTGATACTGACTCAAGTGAGCTTGTTCAAATATCATAAGCAGTCTCTGTGAACTGTATATAATACTATCTTTAGTGAGCAACAGGTCCAGCTGGAGCTTTGAGATAACAGAAGAAAACTGCAACAAAATGCAAATTACTGTCATCACAGTCATAAATCACCATAATTAGAGCTGTCTTTCATCATCCCCTTAATGATCATTACTCAGTACCATACTCATTTTTTCCATCACCATAATCAGCATCAATCTCAAACCAACACCACCTCTCCCAGAGCTAACTTTTCACCACTGTTTTCATCAGTACCAAATGCCATCACAAGCTCACCCATTTTATTCTTTGCCACAACTACCCAGAATCATAACCCCTGTCATCATTACTCTTATTATTACAACCACTGCAATCACCACTGCCGCCACCTCATCTGTGCTTTTACCCTGCTCCAAATCCTGAGTCCCTGACTTAGTGTTTCCTCAGATAAAACTCTTATTTTGGGTGGATTCTGACCTCACATCAGTGAAAATAAGAAGTGACTCCACATAAATCCATGAAATTACACTGGTGTAAAATTGGTATGAAGTCAGCATCGGGTCCTTATATAAATGTGATTTTTTTCCCCCAAGTAAACACTGTGTAAAAACTGAGCATGGCTCTTAGGATAATAGCATTTTCTGGTATGTTTCTAGTTTGGTTACTGTATTAACACAATGATTTCTTCATCCTGGAAGAAATGTTTTCTGTTACCTGTTTTATTGCGAGCCCTTCTCCATTCTGAAATCAAGTGAGAAATAACAGACATTGAATTAAAAGAGGCCCATACTAAAGATTTTCCTGCTTCTGGCAATGGGATGTTCCAAACTGAGAAAGCATTAAATGGCTATTTAATTGTTCAGCAGGAAGAAGTGTTGATATTAATATGCACAAACGTGCTTAGAATGCACACACAGGTGTACTACACCTGTCTTACCTACATGTGGGCTCCTCTGAACTCCTATGATTAGAACCGGAGCAGGGTGTTGGTCTGCCTAAGAACTGCTTTGTCTGTCTTGACCTCAAGCCGATGCCTTATCTCATCATGTAATCTGCTCATTTTTGGGTGGTATGATTTCAGCTTTTTCTCTTACATTGACCAGCTCCCTCACACTTCCCCCTCATCCTTATATACTGTTTCAGACCACCACAGACTCTGTTAACAGCAATTCAAACCCCACTACTATTATTTACTTTGGGAGTGTGGCAGTACATCCCAAATGAGACAGAGTCTAGGGATCAAAGCCAAAAAGTGTTGAAATACTCAGCATGTCAACATCTAACTGTTAGGCATCTAGCCACCCAATGTAATTTGCAAGGCCTGAGTTAGGTGCCCCGGCATGGTGTAGATTGTAATTAATACATTAATCTATTATGAGATGGATATAAGAGATTAATATCTGGTAGGTTATGGGTAAAAAAATAGCTTAAGGTTTAAACTGAAATACAAGAAACCTACAGGCTTAAGTGTGTAAAATACTTAGCTTAGCCAAATTAGGCTTTAGGATTTAGGATAAATTGTCGATATTATAAAGCTAACTTACTCATGCTAACTTAATAATAAATCTGCTGAGCTTGCGTCTATGTTTCTATGCTAATGTTTTGAAAAGTAACTGAGTCTGGATAATAATGTCTATAAGAGTTAGAAACTATAAGATGACTGTTGATAGCCAGGGTGAAATGTTAGAGACTTCCTTAAAGTAATTTCATGTTACTATGGTGATAAGGTGATGTGAATGTTAATAAATTAAAGAAGAATTATCCAAGTGGCCTATGAGATTAAGAGTCCCCCATTATTACCAGGTGCTCCCAAAGATGGACATGCACATTAATGAACTTTGGTGGGTATATGCAAACTAATTATAAATGGGCCTGACAGATGACTGGAGCTCATCACTTCCTGAAGGTCATCATCTCTTGATCCTCAACAAGAGCCCAACACCTCTACTCTCCTTCACAATTCCATGTGGATATGTGGGTATGAAAGAATTCAAAATGCTGGTGCTGGACACTTTTTTTCCCCCTACCCATTGAAATGTATGCAACAGTTATATTAACTGGGGTATTCTATGTGAGAAGACTTTTAATAAAGGTACAGCTGATTAAATGTGATCATTGTTTCTTGCATGCACCTCAGTTCTCCAACAATGATGCTAGCTGACATGGTAGAGAGATAGGTGCTTAAAAATGGTCTCCACAAAAGCCAGCACACTGGACACAGTGACACCTAATTTAGCCAGTGGGAGATACTAAGCCCTGCCCCCTCAGAGAATTCATCACCTCAGTCTGGGCTGCAGGGAGGTGCCTATCTCCACTTGGGATTCTCAGCCATGAACTGTCTCCTGGAGTCAGGTGCCTAAACCATATCTTACATGAAAAGCAGCAATGTGTGCCCAATGCCACACAAAATGGCTGGGGAAGAGAACAACCTCTCTTTTAACCATTATCCCAGTTGTCATGGCACTCACCCAGGATGTGGGAGACTCACTTCTCACCTTCTGCCCTAATCACTGGGATGAAGGCTATAAGAGATGTCCAGAGCTGTGGCTAATGAACACTCAAAGAAGCTCAGTGTGAGGTGGGGAGGAGAAGTGATGAAAGGTTCTATTTGCATACTACCTTCCAATTCTGAGCTAGCTCTGCAGTGAGATGTTCACACTGTGCAGAATACGGCAGCTTGAAGGATGCCCTAAACTGTTGTGGTAACAACAGATCCCTGGCTATTGCACAAGGCAGATAGTGTGGATGCTGAGCTATGCCCCCTTTTTCCTGCCACACCATTTACACTGGGCCATAGGGAGGGTGAAATAATAGCTGTACATGATACAAAGATTCCCCAGTGCAAGAGGAATCCCCTAGTGCTCTGGTTCATTGTTTTTGGAGAAGTTTGTGTAGTCAAAGCACCATGAAGATGCTGCAATGTGGCTGAGAATCTGAAAGAAAACTTTTTTTTTTTTAATTCAAAGTGCTACTATTCCACAGTGCTACACAACAGGTAAAAGTGATATAATTTTCATCTTCTCAAAATGATTTTCCCAATTACTAACATATCATAAAAAATTACATGATGAAAAAATAAACGTCAGAAAACTTATGCTAGCCTCCTGCACACATTCAAAGATAAATTTTACAGAAGCGGAGTCATGATATTATTGGGTGTCTGTACTGTACTGTGATTCTTAAATCAGTCTTTCATTTTAGATGAAAGAAAAGAAGTACAAATATTCTAGGGTAATCAATCAATATCTCTTTTCATTTAAAAATAATCTTCTGAAGGCTAGTAGCAGCTGAGAAATCAAAAAGAACTTCCCCAGTCAGCAACTGCCAGTCTTCTCATTCATTGTCTTTCTTACACACCACACTTAACACATCACTCAGATTCAGTCACAGCTCTGAATCTTGCACTCGACAAGTAAATACAATCAAGGCCCTGTGTTCTTACAAAACTGAAGACCCAGCCCTCACCCCACTGACTCCTGTTTACAAATGTCCTTCTCCCCCCACAGATTACCACAACTATCTTACTGACAATGGTTTGAAACCTCAGTCTGTTCAAGGACCTCTAGTGATTCTAAGAAAATACGAATAAATTGTGCTCAGTCTGATTCACAATACTTTCAAAAATCAAAGCAAACCTACCATTCTCTTTCTGAAGCTCTTCTGAAAAACATAAAATTAAAATTCATTTGAAAAAAAAATTGCAATCCTTTAAATATTCAATATGTGCTGTAATATACAAATTTAAAGTATTGTACAGCTTCCATGCACTGCTGTACTTCCTTTGTGACACTCAGTGTATATCTACATAGACATATGTACCAAGGGGGTCTGTCATCATTCTACTTGGGAGGCTAGCCTGAGCCTCTGCCTCTGCCACTGTGTCCACAATGCTATTTATAGTGCCCTAGCAGAAGTAAGAAAAATAACTAGATACATGAATCCTCATCCTAGGTTGTGTGAGGTTTTCTTCTGCAAATTTAGAGAGAGAGAAAGGCATCCAAATCAAGGACTTTTTTTTTTTTTGAGGACAGTGAGATGAATACATCAATGATTCCTAGTTTCAGCACAGAACCTGCTCGTCTGTGAGTGAAATTGTTCACAAACCAACATCAACTTACTCATTTTCTCCTGGAGATTACCTACGGGACAAGAACAAATATTAGAATCACAGCAGCCATGCTTCAAAATTCAGCTGAAAGTGACTAGCCCCACTTTTCTGTGGAGTGTGAATATAGTTACTGAGTAGTTAAAAACGAGATACGAGAAGCTCAAAGTCCAAATTTAACTTGATGTGATTTGATCTGCAGCACAATGAAATCCAATACTAAGACAAGTGTTTGAGGCATAACACAGCAAAAAAAAAAAAAAAAGTCAATGATCTGACATGCGGTGGGAGGGAGCTAAATAATAGAATCATAGAATCAAAGAATATTAGGGTTGGAAGACACCTCAGGAGGCAGGGCCGGCTCCAGGTTTTCTGCCACCCCAAGCAGCAAAGGGAAAAAAAAAAAAAAGCCGATTGGCGGCACTTCGGCAGCAGCTCAATCGGGCCGCTCCATTCTTTGGCAGCAGTTCAGTGGCGGGTCCTTCGCTCCCTCTCTTCCTCTTTGGCGGCACTTTGGTGGCAGCTCAAAGAGGAAGAGAGGGACTGAGGAACCTGCCGCCAAATTCCCGCCGAAGACCCGGACAGGCTGCCCCAATAGCACACGGAGTGCCACTCCTTTGTATTGGCCGCCCCAAGCACCTGCTACCTTAGCTGGTGCCTGGAGCTGGCCCTGTCAGGAGGTCATCTTAACCCCCTGCTCAAGCAGGACCAATCCCCAACTAAATCATCCCAGCCAGAGCTTTGTAAAGCCTGACCTTAAAAACCTCTAAGGAAGGAGATTCCACCACCTCCCTGACATTGAAAACAGAGTATGTTTAGATTTTTATACTTCATTTATTGTTCTACCTCTTACGATAAGAAGTAATAGGACTAAAACAGAAACAGGGATGAAGATAACATGGCATATAGATAGAAAGATGACAGGGACACAATGAAGAAAACATCACAATGTGAGAAAAAGGTAAAAAGTGGTTTTCTGGAAAACCTTAATAGAAATATTAAAACTAAGTAAAATAAAAAGCTATATTCAGAGTCTAAGTTGAGCTCCCTTTTTCGTTTCATGTCTAGGATTTATATTTTCAATAGCAGCCACTGATTTTCAGTGTGTAATTTGAGACCTCCTGTGTCAAGAAATTTTGGAGTTGTGAGAGCTCAACCACACTGAAAATCAGGTGCAAGCTGTCTGAAGTGGGATATGTCAGACCAATAACAAGTATAATAAAACAAACAAACAAACAAAAATGTGATTCCTAGGCAGTAAGAAACATTTCTGAGCTGAGAAAAGAGGGAGGGAGAAGACAATAAATCAATTATAATTTTTTCATTGTAGAGGTTCTCTCTTATTTTTTGTCTTATATTTATTTATATTTTATTTTCTTGTATTTTATTTTTTTCTTTGAAACTCCCAGACAATTCCTTACATACTTATACATTTTTCTTCAGTATTTTTTGAAAAGAAAATCAGCATTTAAGCATTCACAAAATTGGCTGAACTCTCCCTTGGATAAGCACAAAAAGCTTAGGGGGTTATAAAGGAATGATTTGGGGGCGGGAGCACATTACTTATGAGGAGAGGCTGAGGGAATTGGAATTGTTTAGTCTTCAAATGAGAAGAAGGGCGGGGGGGGGAGGGTATTTGATAGCTGCTTTCAACTACCTAAAAGGGGGTTCCAAAGAGGATGTATCTAGACTGTTCTCAGTGGTAGCAGATGACAGAACAAGGAGTAATGGTCTCAAGTTTCAGTGAGGGAGATTTAGGTTGGATATTAGGAAAAAACTTTTTCTCTAGGAGGGTGGTGAAGTACTGGAATGGGTTACCTAGGGAGGTGGTGGAATCTCCTTCCTTAGAGGTTTTTAAGGTCAGGTTTGACAAAGCCCTGGCTGGGATGATTTAGTTGGGATTGGTCCTGCTTTGAGCAGGGGGTTGGACTAGATGACCTCCTGAGGTCCCTTCCACCCCTGAAATTCTATGATTCTATGAATGGGCAGGCTAACAAATGTTCTTGCATTGAGGAAAGACAAGGAAATGAAAATAAATATCTGTTTTCAGTTTAAAACATTCTTCTTAAGGACAGTAGCAGCTGAGAAATCAAACAGAAGTGTTTGAGATATGATACAGGACAAAGTACATCAAGGATCTGACCTTGGTTGGGAGGGAGCTAGATATAATGTCTTTTCTTGAAAACACACTTTACCTAGATTTTTGTGCTGCATTCATCATTATGTAATCTCATAGGATGAGAAACGAAAGGACTAAAACAGAGACCAGGAGAGAGAGAGAGAGAGAGAGCATGACACATAGATAAAAAGATTGAAGAGGAAGGATGAAGAAAAAATTGAAATGTGAGAAAAAAGTAAAATATGTTCTTTTGGGGAAAAAAACCAAAAAAACAGAGTTATGACCACTAAGTAAAATGAGATGGTCTATTCAGAGAGTCTAAGCTGAGCTTCCTTCTGCAACTTCACATCTTGGACTTAAACTTTCAATAGCAGCCACTGATTTTCAGTGTGTAATTAGAGACCTCTTGAGTCCAGGGCAACTGTACATTCTGTTGATTTAATTTGAAGCTGTATGTGCTCAGGAGGTTTGAAAATCACACCCAAACTCTGTGACACCGGAGATGCAAAATCAATGGCAAGTATAACAAAAAAAAATAGGATCCGTAGGAAGTAAAAGACATTTCTGATCTGAGGGAGAAGGGAGGCAGAAGACAAAGTTCAAGAAATAAAATATATTTTCCATTATACAGGTTTTTCTTTTTTCCCCCTTCTCTTTCTTTTTTGTGGGTATTGCACAAGGCAGGTAGTAGGGTTGCCATGCTCCCTTATTCCTGGCCACAGCCCTTGCACTGGGCCAGAAGGAGGAGGATATGGAAGCATGTATAGTAGCTGCACACATACAAAGATTCCCAGTCCAAGGTGAATCCCGTATGGCTCAGATCCCTTGTTTTATTATTATTTATTATTATTATTATTTATTATTTGGTTTCCGTTGTTTGTGGAGTTTGCATAGTCAGAGCATCATGAACAAGCTACTGTGTGGTTGAGCACCTGAAACAAGCATTTTTTTAATTAAGAGGTACTAAAACAGTAGTGTGCAACATTTAAAACAGATCTAATTATCATCTTCTCAAAATGATTTTCCTAATTAATAATACACACCATATCCTGCTGTAATTTCATGCTGTAGTTTATTTTCAGGATTTAAAAAAAAAATCCTGAAAATAAATTACAGCATGAAAAAATAAATACTATAGAAAACTTATGCTAGGCTCCTGCACACTCTCAAAGATAAAATGAAGAGAAGAGGAGGCAAGGCATTAATGATGAAAGAAAAGAAGTACAAATATTCTAGGGTAACCAACCAACTTTCTGTGGGAGAAAACCATTACAGTTCTCTTATGGAGTTAAACAGAAATCTGTTGACTAATGAACTCTCCTTGGATTGGGGAAAGGCAATAAAAATGAAGAAATATCTCTTTTCACTTAAGAACGTTCTTCTGAAGGACAATAGCAGCTGAGAAATCAAAGTGAACTTACCAAGTTCATTCCGGAGTTTGTCTGCAAAAGAACAGTGTAATTTCAATTAAAAATTGAGTGTACAGGTTTTATCTTACCTCACTGAAGGAGCTGTCCCTGCAGACCTTGCCAATCATCAGCTGCCAGTCTTCTCATTTATCTTCTTTCTTACACACCATACCGGACACATCACCCAGATTCAGTCACAGCTCAGATTCTTGCATTCCATAACTAGATAAAATCAAGGCTCTGTGTTCTCACAAAACTGGAGACCCAACCCTCACCTCACTGACTCCTGTTTACAAATGTCCTTTTCCCACCATAGATTACCACAGCTACCTTACTGACAATGGTTTGAAACCTCAGTCTGTTGAACAATCTGTAGTGACACCCACAGTCTACAAGTAATTTGTGCTCAGTGTGAGTAAATATAAACTCCAAAAATCAGAGTAAACCTACCATTTTCTTTCTCAAGCTTGTCTGAAAAACATAAAAGTAAAATTTACTTCAAAATAATACAAGTCTTTCAATATGTACTGTAGTATCCCAATTTAATGTAATGGATAGATTCCCTGCTTGGCTTCACTTCCTTTTTGACATGTGGGGTATTTCTGCATGACAGCTGTGAGGTGTGAGTCCCAGATTGGGTTCGTGTCCAATGTGTCAGCTTTAGGTGGCCGCAGCAGCCCAGGCAGTGGCTTGGGCTTGGGCTATATGCTGAGGTAAGTACCCAGAGGATCAGGTGGTATTGTACTTTAGTGCTAGCCCAAACTGATGCCTTTGCCACTGTGCCCACCCTGCTATTTTTAGTTTCAGCACAAAGCCTACTTCTGTGTGAGTGAAGTTGTTCACAAACTTTTTTTTTCCTGAAGATCACCTATGGGCATAGTGTCTTTTAAGACAAAATAGGAACGCAAGGCCACTTTGCATTTAAACATCATAGTAAGTTATCACCCACTGTACAGAATACAGAGTTAAAAGGCAGAGATGTCACAGGCCTGTTTCTCCAGGTCAGTTTGGGTAGAGACATAATAGGATGCTGACAATCCCCATATTCCAAGAGGCACTACACTACCTCCATCTGGTGCCATGCAAGCAAAGCACATGTGCAAACACCCACTAGCTGGCTGACCATATGCCTGACTCAGCTTTTCTTCTCTCCTCTGCCCCCATGACCACAAGTTCAACTCTTTGGTTTCTGTGTCTCACCAACTGGTCTTCAGCCCCAGACAAAGGTCGTTTAGTCCAGCCCCTGATGCTGAGGTAGGACAAGGTAAACCTAGATCATTCCTGACAGGTGTCTGGACTAGATGAT
This sequence comes from Trachemys scripta elegans, assembly GCF_013100865.1. NCBI lineage: Eukaryota > Metazoa > Chordata > Testudines > Emydidae > Trachemys > Trachemys scripta. Next base: position 1,257,837 of record NW_023260511.1, on the reverse strand, counting down.
CCCTTGAGACCCCTTCCAGCTCTACGTTGGTTGGACATTAGGAAAAATTTCCCAACTGTCAGGGTGGTTAAGCACTGGAATAACTTGACTATGGAGGTTGTGGAGTCTTCATCGTTGGAGATTTTTAACAGCAGGTTAGACAACAACCTGTCAGGAATGGTCTAGAAAATACTAAGTCCTGCCACGAGTGCAGGGGACCGGACTAGATGACCTCTCAAGGTCCCTTCCAGTTCTATGATTTTATGATTCTATGACCATACATCTTTTGAAGTAGAGGCAGAAGTTGACTTAGTGTCTCTGCCCCCACTGTTGCAGCTCTAAAAGCCATGTGACTTTAAGTAAGGCTTATGCTTCCTGCTCTAGAGACTGGCCCTTAACTGGGTGATGGACTCCAACAATGAAGACTTGACATAGACAAGTCTGTTAGTATTCAAGGGCCAGATCCACAAAGGGAATTAGGTGCCTATGTCCCAGTTTTGGTGCTACTGTAGGGTACAAAACTCCAGCTTAGCTGCCACTTAAACTCAGTGCCTACATTTTTAGGGTAAAAGACCCCTATTGGATGATATTTCTGCCCCTGAGCATGCATACTGTTGCCTCTTTCTAACAAATTGATTCTTTTCCAATGCAGCCATTTGGCAATCTGCCTTCCCCAGCCAACAGATGTTCTGCATCGTTGTTTCTCTTACCATCTGGCCATCTGCTGTCCCTCCCATAGCAAGAGGCATGTCCATTGTGGACGTGGTGAGGGACTCTTCTCTTCTCCTCTCCGAGGCCCAAGAGCAGAAACACTTGCGATCTCAACTCTCTCACCTGGCCCCTTCCCCACCTTCCTCCTCCTGATCTGCCAGTAAAAAACTCACTCGGGTCCTTTATGGTCTGTACGATCTTCTTCCATGGTTGGATGACTTCAGAAATCATAGCAATAATGCCTTTGGGCTGACTGTCTTCTTCCTTCCCACTTTCTGAAAAAAGGACATACAAATAAATACATTTAGACATATAGAGGGCACCCCCTTTTAATTTTAGAGTTTCTCTGAGTAATGTCAGACTTTCAGAAATGAATGAACAACTTTTCCTGGACTGGGTCCAGAAATATATACATAAATAGAATGCAGGAGAAAAAAATCATTGTTTTTTTAATCTATGGAATCTCATTCTTAACTCAAGATGAGATATCCTCAGCACAGGAACTAAGGGGTAGAGATTAAAGGTGAATGTATTATTTTAGCACCTCATGGTTTCTGCAGCAGGTTGGGAATTGGAAGAGATGTCGGTGTGTGTTAGGCTTGAATCCAGGAACTCACCATGATAGCTGGAGTGCATTGAACTCTGACATAGCTTCTTCTTTTTAACATACCTTCTTCCCTGCCCCTAAACTTGCTACTATGAGAGTAGGGTGGCATAGCATCATTGTGCCAAATCTAGGACACTGAGGAGGTTCGACTAGATGACCTCCTGAGGTCCCTGCCAACCCTGATATTCTATGACTCCCCCTATATCTGGGCTATACCCGATGGTTGGTTTCACACTTCTTGTGGCTCATGAAGGAATTAATTGAAATTCAGAATCAGGACTTCATTCAATTTTCTTCCCTGCCTGCTTCTCTTTTTCCCATTCCTCCCTTAAATCTTTCCGTTCATTCTCATCTATCCTAGTTTTCTGTCCTCACTGGTTCATCTTCGCATCTGGTTCATTTCTTCCCTTACCTTCCCCATCAGCTCTCACTCCTCTTCTTTTCTCCCAGGTTTCTTTCCTCATCATTTCAATGGTATCAGCTCTTTTCCCTGACTGCTTTTCTTGCTTTCTCTCCCCTGTTTGTTCAGCCCATTCCCCTTTCTTGTCCTGTCTTTCTGACCTCATTACCTCCCCATATATAGTTTTCCATCCCAAAGCTTCCCAAACTTTTCTCCTCTTCACATCTTCTTCTTTGCACTCCCATATTTCTCCTGTTCTCTCCCTGCACCTCTTTACCATTCTCCCTCAAATCCTTCAACTTATCCTCTGCTCTCAGCCATCCTGACATTTCCATCTGTGGCTCCAAGATTCTTTCCCCCCATCCTCTGCACCCTATACCTCCCCACCAGGTTTCTGTCAATACGTCATTATTCTCCCTTTCTTGCTGAAAGAATTCTTCAGCCCCAGAACAACTCTCTGTGCTGCTCCATCTGCACTGCAAGCCCCCGAAGAAGTTATCTGCCTCCACAGCTGTCAAAACCTGCAGGACTCAGATGTGGGACCACAGAGGTTCCAGGCCACTATCACTGCCACATCGCCACCATGTTGTGGCTGGGCTGCTGGTGGGAAATTTGGTGAAGCCAGACACTACAGGAAGTACTGCCCAGTAGGTTAGGAGTGGAGGCCCCCTGCAGTCGAATGATTGGGCCATGCTGGATATAAATCAGGAAGCCATCACAGGGGTGTTGACTGCCTGCGTGCTTCTGTTCCAGACCTTGCCTTGCTGTGAATCCCAGAGTCAGGCTTCTGACCCCAGTTCATTCTTGACTCTGCTTTGATATGGGGAAAAAACTTACCCTTTGTGTCTGTTGTTGTTCTCCAGGAAAGAGGGGAACAGGAAGCAGTTATGCTATGAGAAGCTGAAAGCCAGGTATGATCATAGATCATCAGATCACATCTAGAAATACTTATTTGGAAACCCAGAAAGTGTAAGTAGATCAGAAATGTTTAGAAAGACGTGATCAGGTTTATTTCTGTTTATTTCTTATGGCTAGTGGACTCCTCTGTGCTAACCCCAGATGCTTTTCTTTGCTTTTAACCTTTAAGCTGAACCTCCAAGAAAGCTATTTTGGGTGCTTAGTTCCTGGAATTGCTCTTTTAAAGTCTAGCAAAAGCCTAAGTTCCAGATGCATTTTCTTTCTTTTTGTTTTTAATAAACAATTACCTTTTTAAGAACAGGATTGGGTTTTTGTGTCCTAAGAGGTTTGTGCATATGTTGTTTGATTAGCTGGTGGCAACAGCTGATTTATTTTGTTTTCTTTCTCAGCTCTTCCCTGGGGAGAGGGGGGTAAAAGGGCTTGAGGGTACCCCACAGGGAGGAATTCCCAAGTGCGCCTTTTTGGGTCCCAAGGGGTTTTTTTGCACTTGGGTGGTGGCAGCATTTACCATCCAAGCTCAGAAAAAAGCTGTAACCTTGGGAGTTTAATACAAGCCTGGAGTGGCCAATATTAATTTTTAAAATCCTTGCGGGCCCCCACCTCCTGCACTCAAAGTGCCAGAGTGGGGAATCAGCCTTGACAGTAGGTATCAATGGTTCACTGTCAGACTAGGACTTTATATCTAGTGGGGTCCTGCAGGAGCCAGTCCTGGGTCCAAAACTATCAAAAGTTCCATAAATTACTTGGATAATGGAGTGAGGTGTATGTTTATAACATTTGCAGATGACAACCTGGGACTAGTTGCAAACACTTTGCAGGAAAGGGTTAGGATTCAAAATAAGCTTGATAAATTAGAGAACTGCTCTGAAATCAACAAGATGAAATTTAATAAAGAAAAGTGCAAAGTACTTCACTTAGGAAGGAAAAATCAAATGCATAACTATAAAATGGGGAATAACTGGTAGGTGATGGTAATGCAGAAATGGATCCAAGGGTTAGAGTGGATCACAAATTGAAAATGAGTCAATAAGATAATGCAGTTGAGAAAAAAAGGCTAATATCATTTTGGAGTGTATTAACAGGAGTGTTGTATGTAAGATGTGGGAGGTAATTTTCCCACTCTACTCGGCACTGGTGATGCCCCAGCTGCATACAGTGTCAATTTCTGGGTACCACAGTCTAAGAAAAATGTGGACATATTGGATTAAGTCTGTGAGGGAGGTCAACAAAATGAAAACAATTTTTTAAAAATGTGACTATGAGGAAAGATTATAAAAACTCAGCACATTTAGTCTGGAGAAAAGAAGACCGAAGGGGGACCTGAGAACAGTCTTCAAATATGTTTAAAGGGCTGGTGTAAAGAGGAGTGTGATGAATAGTTCTCCATGTCCACTGAAAGTAGGACAAGAAGCAATGGGCTTAATCTGCAGCAAGGTTAGATATAAGGAAAAACTTTCAACCAATAAGGGTTGTGAAGCTCTGAAATAGGCTTCCGAGGGAGGCTGTGGAATCACCATCACTGGAGGTTTTTAAGAACACCTGTCAGGGATTGTCTAGGTTTACTTGGTCCCTCCCCAGTGCAGGGGGCTGGATTAGATGACCTCTCAAGGCCACTTCCAGCTCTACATTTCTATAAGTGTATCCTGTGCCTATGGCCCTTAGGGCATTCTTTGCACACATACTCCAAACCTCCTCAGTCAGGTGTCTGCCAATAATTCAGTATTTCCCCTTAATTTCCAAATGAATTTGTCAGCCCCTGGAGAATTCACTAACCCTGATCAGTTTCCATTCACAAACTAGCTGTACAATTTCACTCCTACTTCATCCTCAGCCCACCACCTTCACTGACATCAGTTCATCCTAACACACACTCATCCCGTCAATCCATTCTCCATCTCTACTCAATTAATATTCCACTCGTTCACAGTGTATAAGTGTTCACTCATGTTCACCATTGCAACCACAAACCTCATTCCTGGGACCTGGCCTATGAATTCTTAGAATATCAGGGTTGGAAGGGACCTCAGGAGATCATCTAGTCCAAACCCCTGCTCAAAGCAGGACCAATCCCCAATTAAATCATCCATTTCTGAGGTCTAGGGTGAAATATCTGGTCAAAACCAGAATGTACCCAAACCCCTAACATCTAACAGTGCAGGGGTTAGGGTGCTCCACCATGGTGAGGAAAACCCAAATTTCAGTCCCTATTCTGCCTCATACAAAGCAAGAACTTGAATGTGGGTCACCCATTTACCAGGGAGATCTCCTCACCCCCAGGCTATGTGGTCAAGCTCCACTCTTAGAGCTGCACCACTTTGTGAAAATAATTAAATATTTCTGTTTGGGGAGGGAGAAAGGTAATAGATTTTGCTTTTCTCCTCTTCAAGGCACAAGAGCGGGAATCCTTGTCACTTCAATTCACCCTTGCTGACTCCTTTTATACTTGCAACATCTCCATCCCCGTCCCCTAAGTAAAAGTTCTCACTCCTCACCAAAAGGATTTAAGGTTTGGATCATCTTCTTGCACAGCTGCATGGGCCGACTCCCAAGAGCCAAAATATTTGCAATAATTCCTTTGTGTTCACTGACTTCTGCTTTCTCATTATCTGAAAAAGGGATATGTTGAGATTAGATAAACAGATAGACATGTACAGCCTGGAAACATTTTAGTCAGAAGGGGAATGTCAGGTGACTTTCCATTTAAACATCATTCTAATTTATGAGACACTGTACAATGGAGGAAACTCAGAATTAGAAATAGATCAAAAATGTTTCTTTAGATAAGCTTGCTTTAGACAGAAACATACTAGTCTGCTGTCTAAATTGCCATACACCACAATGTACTGTCATCATTCAATAAGCAGGCCCAGCACATGTGCAAGTGGCCACTAGCTGGCAATCCATACACCTCCCTCATCTTTTTTTCTATCTCTTCTCCTCTGGCCACTTCACTCAGCTCACCAGTTGGTCTCCTCCATCTGCCAGCCCATAGATGAAGGAAAGAGATCTACCTTCTCCAGAGAATTTGGTTTGATTCCAGAGAACCTTTAAGTGTGCATGCACTGGGGGAATGAAAGCCTAGGATAGATGGGAAGTGATGATGTTTACAGAAATGGGGTGAATAAGAGTAATGTGGGTGGGGGCATAATGGGGAATTACCAGGGGAAGGGGAGAACTATCAGGACTGCATTAAGCACTAGGCTGCTCTATGTGGTTGAGCTGAACAGCCTCTTGTAATTGGAAAAGGTGCAGGTCTAGTACTTGAGCCTAAAGACAGACCAAAGCTAACCATAACCCAGGTAGAACTGAACACAGAAGATCATGTCCTCTTTCACAAGGCTTTGTCCCCAAATTCAGCCAGAATTACTTAGCTAGCTCTGATAGATATAGCGCACATTAGTGTATGGAGTAAGGCAGAAACAAGAACTCCTAGAATAACTTTACAGTACTATCACAACGTGCCCCTGACTTGAGTGAGACATGTAGACACAAACTGCATAGGTGTATACACAAATAGACTTACATTTCAGACTTCAGGCGGGAGTTAAACAAAATGAATGCTAAATAGTGGATTACATTTGGATATTTGAACTCTAAGTTCAGGAAGGATATGTCACCACTCTAATATCAAAGCAGACTTACCATTGTTCAGCAGGACTTTTTCTGTAAGGGAAAAAGAAATGGACAAAATAAGTATGATTTAATTAAAAAAAATTGTGGATTTAAAATCAGAAATTTTAGAAGATAGTGAATAATTTTCTTCTTCAGCTTTTCACCAAATTCAGGATCAGAACATCTTGTGATCAGCCTCTGAAAGTGACAATCTGTCTAGACATCTGGATATTTCAGGTTTGCTACACTGAAAGTTGACAGACAGCAATGTCAGTTATAGATTTATTGTGTCTACTGTATTTTTTCCAGAATTATATTCTGAGTTGGGGGGAAAAATCGCTTATCTTTATAAAAGATCACTTAATTGAACCTCATTAGATGAAAGGTGTAAGAATTCCAGGGGGAGTGTCTTATTCTGATTCCTGGAAGTACTCCAAAGGTGGAGTTCAGGGGAAAGATGAGGCATGACCATAAACCTTTAGAAGTGGAGGAGACTAGAGTGGTCTATGTGGAGCATTTTGGGTCAGCAGCTGGAGACCAGTGATGATTGACGTAAGTTACACGGTGTCTACACTTGCATGGTGTTGACCTATTTACATCGATCTTGCCTCTGCACCACTTGGGGAGGTGGTGTTATTAAGTCAGCATAAAGGGGCACTTAAGTCAGTGGGAGACACAGCTAGATCGACTTAAGCCGTGTTACATTAACATAACTCTGTCATGTAGACCAGGCCTGAGCAACATTTCCCAGCTGGAGAACAAAGGACTGGGAACATGTGAGGTGTGGGAATCAGAGTTAGCTGGAAGGAGTTGGGGTTCTGACCTGCAGTCAGACAAAGGAGATTAGACAGAGAGACAGACAGAGCTTGAACCAAGGGATTCACTACAGCTTGGCTGGACTCTAGGTTAACCAGAATGGGCTCTGCTTTAACCTTCCTTCCTCTGTGCTACACTGAGGACTTCCTAAATTGTGTGCAACTTGACTAATAAACCCGACTGTTTGACAACGCTGATTCAGTGTCACTGCAAATACTTGGTGAGATACATTAATCCTTGGAGAGTGCACAAGTCTCCTCAGGAGTCTATTTCCCTTGGATTTGTTGAACTGAGTTCACAGAGTGAAGCAGGAGGGCTGAAGGCCCAGAGGTACAGTGTGAAGTCATCCTGAGGCTACATGGCTTACCCTGGAGAAACAGTGAGACCTACAGGTTCTGGAAAACTGACATAGATCCTCTTAGAAACTATTAGAATACTGGGGAGCACCACTGATTGGGTGGATCCATGACTTGGCGTACCTACATCACTTAACTTCAGGGTTTCTGGTGCAAGTGTCATGACTACTGACTCTAATTAATTTCTGCACCCCAAGTGTGCAGGATCTGGGCAAAGAAATCTTTTTGTGATGACTGCAACACAGAAGAGCCTTCTGGGACTGCTAGAGTTTGTCAAGCTTGTTTGTTAGACTGGAGGGAAGCTTCAATCATCAGCAAGGGAGAGACTGTGATCTGCCTTTGTGTGAATGTGCCAGTGAGTGGGATTAGCTGTGGCATGTCAGAGCGCTCCAGACCTTTGTGTGGCTTGTCCAAGGACTGTTGGTAACAGCAGTATCTGTCAGCAGGGACCTCTGCCCTTGGGACTTGAATTCTTCTCCTTTCCCTCCATTTCTTTCCCATTATCCCCCAACCCCAACAGTTCATCCTCTGACATCAACCTATCCAACCATGTTTCCCCAATCCAGTCTCTGCAGTCCATTGTTTTTGGTTCTGCATACCCAGTGAATACTCCAGCACCTGAACACTTTCTCTGCCCCTCAGACACCATTGCCATAATCCACCCTCTGAGCTTCACTCCATTAATCCATCCTCATATTATTTGTATTATCATAGTGCTCAAGACCCCCAATCATAGCCATGGACCCCAGTGCGCTAGGTGCTGTACAAACACAGAGCAAAAAACAGTCTCTTCCCCAAACAGCTGACAATCTAATTATGGGACAAAAGACAACTGATGGAGGTGGATGGGGAGTATGAGAAAAGAATTCTGTTCCCTTCTCATTGGCTACCCTCCCACACCCTGCTTCCACTCATATCTTTTCTGCCCAATCCATCAGCCTCAACAATATATGGTTTGACCGCCATCCATCTTCTGCTTTTCCTTCATATCCCATACCTGAACTCAGCCTGTTTTTTATACTCATCCTCCTGCCTTCAGCCCATCCTCTACTGCAGCGCCCCAGGCACTACATAAATACGTATTTCATTCTTTTTCCTCCCTTTCTTCCCCTATAACTTACATGATCCTCTGCAGCCCCACTCCCCAGCAATCCCTGCTCTGTCCCCATATCCTCTCCTATTCAGTTGATCTTTTGTACCTATCACCACACTAATTTATTGCTCCTTGCCATCACCACTCAATGTTGTCCCCACTTCTCCTATAACCTGCTTCTCTGGCTTTCTTCCTCTAGTTACAGGTCTGTCCTCAGTAGACTGTACGATGGACTTTGCTGGTCATCTCCCAGGTATAAGAAAAGAAACACTTGAGATTCCAATTAACCCTACCTTGCAACATGAACATTTTTTGTGGCAGGAAGCTCAAGAGTGCAAAAATCCTGAAGGGTAGACTTTTTTCTGTGTTAACACTCTCTGAAAACAAAAATAAAAATTTACAGAAATAGAAATGATATATATTTAGGTTGGCACAGCCTTGTTTTAATACAAGTTAAACAAAAGAATGTAAAATCACTTTGCATCTAAATAGCTTGATAAATTATCAAAATTGTACATCATAAGAAATCAAAGTCAGAAAAATCACACTTTATCATTACCATAATTACCACAGACCAAGCATCACAACCTTAGTTCTACCTCCTAGGAATGCCAGACTTTCAGCCTTTACCCATCCTTCCATACAAATCCCTTTACCAAGCAATGTCCTTCCAACAGAACAAACTACTCAAAGAGAGTGAGAAAGAGCAACAAAAGTCTAGAAATTAATTATTAGCAATTCTTGGAACCTAACAATTGTTCTGCTATGCTACTGCATAGCCAGTAACAAATATTTATGTGTGAAGGGAAGATACACTTATTCGAAGAAATATGTTATCCACCTCTCCTTTTGTGAAAATCAGTTCAAACTTACCCATTTCTTTACTGCGTTCTGTTATGCTGGCTCCTCCTATAAAAGAAAAAAATCTCCAACTGTATCTGCATTCAGTCCCATATTCTGTACATGGACCAAAGTTCTGTTGCCAGAGCCCTAGGTCCAAGACCATTATTCAGCTCTTTCATTCTTCAGAACAGAGTTCATATATTGTATACATTTAATCAACTAAAGATTGTTAAATTAGAAGATAAATTGACAAAAAAATAAAATACAAGATTTTTTATCAGACTATATCACTTTAATAAATTTGGGCTCTCCCTGTCCTTTTAAAAAGCCTCGTCCTCAAATGCATCCTGAATTATTTGGTGTCTCATGTGCATCTAATACCAATGAGGGTTTGAAATAAGGCACTGACCGCAACATCGTCCAGGTCTTTATTACCTAGTACAAGGTGCACCTGATGCGTCTGGGACCAGTAGACACAAACACTGAAAACATTATATAGAAATAGACTTCCACTGCGAAATTCACTTGGGAGTTATATGAAATGTCTGCTAAATAATGTACTGTATTTGGAAAGAGGGACTGTGACTTCAAAAAAGTATGGTGCCAGTTTCCAGCATGGAGTTTTCATCACTTTGATTAGATATCTAAGCAAAGTTAACTCTCTGAACTAGCTTCCACTTGGGATTCCCCAGTGTTTGATGATAGATAGATAGATAGATAGATAGATAGATAGATAGATAGATAGATAGATAGATAGATAGATAGATAGATAAACTCTTTTGATTATAGAACTCCTTTGTGTGAGGTTGCATTTCAGAAAGCAGTGTAAACTCACCATTTCCTTCTTGAATTTGGCCTGGAAAAAAATGATATTTTTAATATATTGAATTACCTAGGTCTACTTACATTACTGTTCTTCTTAAATATGTTCCAGGTCTAATTCTTAGTTCAAGCTGAGTCATGGTTCCCAGATGAATTAAGGGGATGGGGATTAATGGTGACTGCATTATCTTGGTATCTCAGAGCTAGGAGCAGTCCTCTGTGTATTCTACAAGGAATTGTCCAGATTAGTTGGAGGGGACTGAACTCAGGCCATAGCCCATCATGTCCTCAAAATACCCCTAGCCATGTCCCAACAATACCTTAACACCAGTGGCTCTGAGGGGGATGGAATAGGGTCATTCTACCAAAGCCAGGACACGAAGGAATGCCTCTGCACCTGGACTACCACTGCGTGACCAGTTTTTGATTCTTGGTGACTCTAAAGGGATCATCAGACACTCAAAATAAGATCCTTTTTCTTCACTCAAAAACAACAAGGAATGGTAACATACAAAATCCAGTAGGTGAACACTTCAATCTCCCTGGTCATTCAATTACAGATTTAAAAGTCACTATTATTAAACAAAAAAAACCTTCAGAAACAGACTTCAAAGAGAAACAGCAGAACTAAAATTCATTTGCAAATTTAACACCATTAATCTGGGCTTGAATAGGGACTGATTGAATTGGCCCTGTTAACACTGGTTCTCCACTTGCGAGGTACTCCCTTCTCTTCATGTGTCATTATATAACACATTCATCTGTAACGTTCACCCCATGCATCTGAAGAAGTGAGGTTTTTACCCACGAAAGCTTATGCCCAAATAAATCTGTTAGTCTTTAAGGTGCCACCAGACTCCTTGTTGTTTTTGGAGATACAGACTAACACAGCAACCCCCTGTTATTTTTCTTCACTCAACCTCTTTTCTTTCCCTTCCTGTCTCTCTTTTCCCTCACCTTTTTTTCCCTACAAATGACTTTCTTTCTCCCCATTCCACCTGCAAATCTCTCCCTCCATGCTTGTCCATCACAGTTTTCCTTCTCCTACCTATCTTCCCATCACATTCAACTCTACCCTTAACTTCCCAATATGTTTTCAATCCTTTTCCTCACTCTTTGTCCCTTTCATGTTGTTAGTTATTTTTCCTTGTTCTCTGTCCTGCTTACTCACCCATCTTCTAGTCACCCCATGCCCTTTTTCTGTCCCACTTCTGTGTTCCCATCCTCACACCCATCTTATATGCAGTTCTCCATCCCAAAGGTCCCCTAAGATTTCTCTCTCTTTGGCTGTCCTTAGCACTCCCTCAGCTCTCCTGTCCTCTCCCTCCATTTCTTTTGCAATGTCTCTCAAGTACTTAAATTTATCCTCTGCCTTCAACCATCCTCTACTAAAAAAGTTTAATTATGACCAGATACTTAACATAATTAATATAAACAATAAGAGAGAAGGAACACAAGCCAGAATAGGGAAAGAACAGGTTAAAGAATGTTTAGATAAGTTAGATGTATTCAAGTCAGTGGGGAAATTCATCTTAGGGTACTTAAGAAACTAGTTGAAGCAATCTTAGTGTTCTTAGTGATTATCTTACAGATCTCCTGGAAGACAGATGAGGTACCAGAGGACTGGAAAAGGGCAAACAGAGAAACTCTCCTTAAAAAGGGGAACAAAGGGGGCCTGATCATCTTAACTTTGACACTGGAACAAATGATTAAGCAATCAATCTGTAAACACCTAGAGGATTATAGGGAAGTAAATAGCAGCCAACATGGATTTATTAAGAACACAAACCAACCAATTTCCTTCTTTGACAGGGTTTCTAGTGTACTGGATGGGGGAAAGCTGTAGATGTGATGCTGACTTTAGTGAGGCTTTTAACAGAGTCCTACATAACATTCTCATACCCAAACTAGGGAAATTCAGTCCAGATGAAGTTGCTATAATGTGGATGTAAAACTGCTTGAAAGACCATACTCAAAAAAGTAGGTATCAATGGTTCACTGTCACGCTAGGAGTTTATATCTAGTAGGGTCCTGCAGGAGTCAGTCCTGGGTCTAATATTATCCAAAAGTTTCATAAATGACTTGGATAATGGAGTGAAGTATACTCTGGGTCCCCAGAAGGGGCAGGGCCTTGGGCAGAAGGGGCGGGGCTGGGGTCAGCCTCCCCCAGCCAGCCCATCTGTGCTCTCTGGCCCATGCCTCCCAGGGTTCCAGCAGCGATTTAAAAGAGCCCAGGGCTCCAGCCAGGATCCCCAGGCCCTCTGAAATCACTGGGCCCCGGGGCACCTGTCCCTTTTACTCCTCCCACCCATCCACCCCGTTGGTGGCCCTGCCAGCCGGGTCCCTAGACAATCAGGAATGTCAGATGACTTTGGTTCTACACATCCTTCTAACGTATGGGACTCTGTACAATGGAGGTAAGTAAGAGTCAGAAATTCATCAGAAATGTTTCTTTTGACAAGCTTGCTTTAGATAGAGACATAATAAGATGCTTTCTAATTTTCCATATACTAAGAGATACTGTCGTCATTTAATAAGCAGGCCCAGCACATGTGCAAGTGGCCACCAGCTGGCTGCCTGTACATCTTTTCTTCTCTTCTCTGCTCCTGTGGCAACCTCAACTCAGCTCACCAGTTGGTCTCCTCCATCTGCCAACCCATGGAGGAAGGAAAGATACCTCCCTTCTCCAGAGAATCCCAGTAATTTGGTTTGACTCCAGGGAACTTTTAAGTGACCATGCATTGGGGGAATTGAAGCCTAGGACAGATGGGGATGTGATGAGTAGTTAGAGAGGTAGGGGTGAATAAGGGTAATGTGGGTGAGGGCATAATTGTTATTTGGACAAGCAGCAGGTCTGGTACTACAGCCTAAGGACAGACCAAAGCTAATCCTAACCGTGTTAGAGCTGAGCAAAGAAGGTCATGCCCCTTCTCTGTCCTTTTATGGGGCTTCATTCCCAAATGCTGTCTGAATTACTTGGCTACCTCACATAGACCTAGCACCAATTACTGTATGGAATAAGACAGAAACAAGAACACCTAGAATGACATTATAGTACCCAGCACAACATGCCCTGACTTTGCTGGCACATGCAGACACAAATGCCATAGGAGTATAACACAAATAGACTTACACTTCAGACTTCAGGTGGTTAAACAAAATTAATGCTAAACAGTGGACTATCTTTGGAGTTTCAGAGTAACAGCCGTGTTAGTCTGTATCCGCAAAAAGAAGAACAGGAGTACTTGTGGCACCTTAGAGACTAACAAATTTATTAGAGCATAAGCTTTCGTGGACTACAGCCCACTTCTTCGGATGCATATAAAGTGGGCTGTAGTCCACGAAAGCTTATGCTCTAATAAATTTGTTAGTCTCTAAGGTGCCACAAGTACTTCTGTTCTTCTTTTTATCTTTGGAGTGAAAGACCGTAACATCAGGATAAATGTGGAGCCAGTTTTCATAATGGGACTTTCACCACTTGGATATCACAGCAAACTTACCATTCTCCAGCTGGAACTTGTCTAGAAAAGAAAAAGAAATAGACAAAGTAATTATTATTATTTTAATAGCTAAATTGACAGCTGACAGTCAGCAATGTCAGTTATAGATTTATTGTGTCTGCTGGATTTTTCCAGAATTATTTGCTGAGTTGGGGGGAAAAACTGATCTTCATAAAAGATCATTTAATGGAACCTGATTGGATGAAAGATGTATCAGTTCCAGGGGGAGTGCCTTATTCAGATTCATAGAAGTACTCCATGGGTGGAGTTCAGGAGAAGTATGAAGAATGACATTTACAAGGGAGATCTCCTCACCACCCCTGGCAATGCAGTCAATCTCTTCTCTTAGAGCTGATCCACTTTGTAAAAATAATTAAATATTTCTGTTTGGGGAGGGAGAAAGGTAATAGATTTTGCTTTTCTCCTCTTCAAGGCACAAGAGCAGGAATCCTTGATACTTCAATTCACCCTTGTTGACTCCTTTTATACTTGCAACATCTCCATCCCCGTCCCCTAAGTAAAAGTTCCCACTCCTCACCAAAAGGATTTAGGGTTTGGATCATCTTCATGCACAGTTGCATGGGCCGACTCCCGAGAGCCAAAATATTTGCAATAATTCCTTTTTGTTCACTGACTTCTGCTTTCTCATTATCTGAAAAAGGGATATGTTGAGATTAGATAAACAGATAGACATGTACAGCCTGGAAACTTTTTAGTCAGAAGGGGAATGTCAGGTGACTTTCCATCTAAACATCATTCTAATTTATGAGACACTGTACAATGGAGGAAACTCAGAATTAGAAATAGATCAAAAATGTTTCTTTAGATAAGCTTGCTTTAGACATACTAGTCTGCTGTCTAATTTGCCATACACCAAGATGTACTGTCATCATTCAATAAGCAGGCCCAGCACATGTGCAAGTGGCCACTAGCTGGCAATCCATACACCACCCTCATCTTTTCTTCTTTTCTCTGCTCCCGTGGCCACCTCACTCAGCTCACCAGTTGGTCTCCTCCATCTGCCAGCCCACAGAGGAAGGAAAGAGATCTTCCTTCTCCAGAGAATCCCAGAAATTTGGTTTGACTCCAGAGAACCTGTAAGTGTGCATGCACTGGGGGAATGAAAGCCTAGGATAGATGGGGAAGTGATGAGGGTTACAGAAATAGGGGTGAATAAGAGCAATGTGGAAGGGGGCATGATAGGGAATTACAAGGGGAGGGGAAGAACTATCAGGACTGCATTAAGCACTAGGCTGCTCTATGTGGTTGAGCTGAACAGCCTCTTGTAATTGGAAAAGCTGCAGGTCTGGTACTTGATCCTAAAGACAGATGAAAGCTAACCTAACCCTGGTAGAACTGAGCACAGAAGGTCATGTCCCCTTTTACAAGGCTTTGTCCCCAAATTCAGCCAGAATTACTTAGCTAGCTCTGATAGATAAAGTGCCCATTAATGTATAGAGTAAGGCAGAAACAAGAACACCTGGAATAACTTTACAGTATTAGCACAACATGATCCTGACTTGGGTGGAGCAAGTAGACACAAACAGCATAGGTATATACACAAATAGACTTACATTTCAGACTTCAGGCGGGAGTTAAACAAAATTAATGCTAAACAGTGGACTATGTTCGGAGTGAGCAACTGTAAGATTAGGAAGGATATGGTGCCAGTTTTCATAATGGGACTTGCACCACTTGGATCACAGCAAACTTACCATTCTCCTGCTGGAACTTGTCTAGAAAAGAAAAAGAAATAGACAAAATAATTATTATTACTTTTAAAATATTTTTTTTGTTGTAAGTTGTTATGGATTTGAAATCAGAAATTTTAGAGGATAGCCAGTAATTTTCTTCTTCAGCCTTTCACCAGGTTCATGACTAAAACATCTTGTGATCAGCCTCTGTAAAGAGACAATCTGTCTAGAGTGCTGGATATTTGGGGTTTGCTACATTGACAGCTGACAGTCAGCAATGTCAGTTATAGATTTATTATGTCTGCTGGATTTTTCCAGAATTATTTTGCTGAGTTGGGGGAAAAAACTGATCTTCATAAAAGATCATTTAATGGAACCTGATTGGATGAAAGATGTATCAGTCCCAGGGGGAGTGCCTTATTCGGATTCATGGAAGTACTGCATGGGTGGAGTTCAGGAGAAGCATGAAGAATGACATAATAACAGTTTTCAACTATGTAAAAGGTTGTTACAAGGAGGATGAAGAAAAATTGTTTTTCTTAACCTCTGAGGATAGGACAAAAAGCAATGGGCTTAAATTGCAGCAAGGGAGGTTTAGGTTGGACATTGGGAAAAAAACTTCCTAACTGTCAGGGTGGTTAATCACTGGAATAAATTGCCTTGGGCGGTTATGGAGTCTCCATCATTGGAGATATTTAAGAGCAGGTTGGACAAACACCTGTCAGGAATGGTCTAGATAATACGTAGACCTGACATGAGTGCAGGGGACTGGAATAGATGTCCTTCCGAGGCCCCTTCCACTTCTATGATTCTATGACCATCTATCTTTAGAAATAGAGACAGAAGTTGACTTAGTGTCTCTGCCCCCACTGTTGCAGCTCTAAAAGCCATGTGACAAAAGCCATGTGACTTTAAGTAAGGCTAATGCTTCCTGTTCTAGAGACTGGCCATTGACTGGGTGATGGACCCCAGCAATGAAGACTTGACATAGACAAGTCTGTTAGTATTCAAAGGCCAGATCCACAGAGGGAATTAGATGCCTATGTCCCAGTTTTGGTGCTATTGTAAGCCACAAAACTCCAATTTAGCTGCTACCTAAACTCAGTGCCTATATTTTCAGGGCAAAAGACCCCTACAGGCTGATGTTTCTGCCCCTGACCATGCATACTGTTGCCTCCCTCTAACAAATTGATTCTTTTCCCATGCAGCCACTTGGCAGTCTGCCTTCCCTGGCCAACAGACGCTCTGCATCCTTGCTTCTCTTACCATCTGGTCGTCTGCTGCACATGACCATGATTTCCTGGCTTCCTGACTAAGCTCAACCGCAAGTCTGCCACTCGTCTCCTGACTGTGACTTGGTAACTGAGCCGTGCACACAGGCAGCCCATGGACCAGCTCTGACAACTAGCCAGATAAAAATTCCTACATCCCCTTTCTGCCTTCATTGCTAATGCATTAGCTGCCCGCATTCACCGACATCCACACTACTCCAGCTGTGCTTTCTGTTCAGCCACAGTAAACTGATCCTCTCCCCATCCCAGTCAGCTGCCTGCCTGCCTTTCCACACCCAACAGATCCTCTGCCTCATCACTTCTATGTGCTGCCCTTCTGTTCCCACTTCCCATATTAACACAGATGTTGTTATTGGAGTTGAGAATGGACTTTGCTCTTCTCCTCCTCTATTCAGATGTCCAGAAACACTCAGAATTGCTGTTCACCCTAGCTTACCTTTTCCACACCTCTCACATCCTTAGTCTCCTGATAAAAACTCCTATTCCTCACCTTGGTTAACCCATGGGAATCGTATGAACTTCTCCAACTTTTGAAAAGGCTGGAACCTGAGTTCAAAAATCTTTGTAAGAATCCCCATGGATTGATTGTCTTCTGTCTTCTGAGTACCTGAAAAAGGGATAGATGTATAATTAGACATGTATAGCCTGTTGTGTTTTAATGAACAAAAGGAAAGTAAGGTCACTTTACATGTAAACCTCAATAACACTGCTCTACAGCCAAAATGCTTCTGAAATAAATGTAGTCAAACTTTACTAATTCTGGGTCACTGAGAACGAAAATGATGTTTAAAATTGTTGATTGGCTCTAGTTTTAAAGATATGCTATTGGGTCAGTATATACGACCCTTGACTTGGGAATGGCGGAGGATAAGTGAGTTATAAAGGGAAGGGATCTCAATTTAAACCAGAAATGACTAAAATACATCTTTGACTGGATCTATGAATAAATCTATGACTGGGTTTGGACAGTTCTTGCTTTTTAGGCAAAACAATGAATGATGCAGTCTGAAGCTGGTATTGCGTCATACATGATATGAATTGCATCATGTTATTCCTAGAAGTCATGGATGATGCAATGCAATCATAACGAAGCTTATATCACTCTGCTGAACGAATTGCCCTTGTAATTCTGTGAGCCTTCAGTGGACCAGGGACTAGATACTGCAGGAAACACTCCCTGCAGTGATTGATGTGCACCCATCTCTACCTCTACAGATAGAGCAAAGCCTGAGGGGGCTTGGAAGGCTGTGCTTTTGTTCCCAGAGGCTGATGGATACAGGAAGGCACAAACAAGACTTCCTTGTACTAAGGACAGGTGGGGCCTCATGCCTCACAGCTCTGGTACCCTTGGGGAATATCTTTTGCCTTCCCACAAACTGAAAAATTATTATATGACTATACACACACACTAGACATGTATAGCCTGGTGCCTTTTATGTCAAAAGAGGAATGTAGAGTCCACTTTGCATTTAAACATTATAGTAAATCATCACACACTGTACAGATTACAGAATTTAATGGTGGAGATGCCACAGACCTGTTTCTCCAGGTCAGTGTGGGTACAGACATAGTAGGATGCCAACAATTGCCATATTCCCAGGGGCACTGTACCACCTCAATCAGTTGCCATGTAGTCACAGAACATGTGAAAGTAACCACTATATCAGCTGTATTAGATTTTCTTCTCTCCTCTTCCTCATGGCCACCTCACTCAGCTCACTGACCTTTGTGTCTCACCAATTGGTCTTCTCCATCTGCCAGCCCATGGAGGAAGGAAACAGTTCTCCCTTCTCCAGAGAAGCCCAGTAATTTGGCTGGACTGTAGGGAAGTTCTTAGTGTGCATGCACTGGGGGAATGAAAGCCTGGGACAGATGGGAAGGTGAGTGTGGGGTGAAGAAGGAGAAATGGGCAAGGGCATGATGCGGGAATTATTGGAAAGGAGAAGGAGAATTGTCAAGGCTGCATTAAACGTTGGCCTATTCTGTGTGCCTGACCTGAAGAACCTCCTTTTTTTGGAGAAGCAGCAGGTCTGGGATGTGTGATGGTGAAGACACACCATAGCTGGCCTAAGACCTGGCAGGATGAAATGTTGCAGACCATGGGCCCTCCCTGTTCTTTTAAAAAACCTTGTCCCCAAATGCATCCTGAATTATTTGGTGTCTCAGGTAGATCTAATACCAATTAGTGTTTGAACTAAGGCACTCACAGCAACATCCTCCCGGTCTTTACTACCTAGCACAAGGTGCCCCGGATGTGTTTGGGACCAGTACACACAAACACTGAAAACACTATATAGAAATAGACTTCCACCGCAAAGTTCAGTTGGAAGTTATATGAAATGTCTGCTAAATAATGTACTATATTTGGAAAGAGGGACTGTGACTTCAAAAGAGTATGATGTCAGTTTTCAGTACAGAGTTTTCATCACTTTGATTAGATATCTAAGCAAAGTTAACACCCACTGTGTGTGTGTGTGGGAGGAAGTTAGGCTGATTGGGGGAAGCAGCCACAGGTGCGGCCATGCCCCAATCAGGCACCTGCTGGCCCTATAAGAGGGCTGAGGGCCAGAGGCTGAGACAGACACTCTCTTTAGCTTGAGAGAGAAGGACTTGGCTGCCTGGGAAGCTGAGCAGGGTACCTGAGGTGAAGCAGTGCTGGGGAAGGGCAGAGGGAGCTGGGGAGCTCCAGCCTAGCAGAACCCCAGGCTGCAGGTCAAGTTAAGGACCCACAAACGGTACTGGGGCTGTAGAGGGGCAGCCCAGGAATAGGCAGAGGCAACTGGTCCAACCCCCCTTGCTGATGATGAGTGGTTTATAGACTGCAGTCTGCCCCAGTGAACAGGGGCTAGATAATGACTGGCAGTAGCCACTGAGGCAAGGTGGGGATAGGAGGTTGGGGTTTCCCCTGGATGGGGAGACCCAGACAGTGGGTTACTGCAGGGGCAGAACCATAACATAGAAGTGAGACACCAGCCTACAGAGGGCACTCCGGGCTGGAACGAGCTAATTCCCAGGACCACCAGCAGGAGGCTTGCGCCGGTGAGTCATTGCCCCGCCACATGGTGACTGAATTACCTTGGTACCTCATAGATTTTGGGGCCTCTCAAGTATAGGAGCAGTCCTCAGTATATGCTACAAAGGAATTGACCAGATTAGTTGGAGGGGACTGAACTCCTGTTTTGACAATGCTGTTTTGAGTGTCACTCCAAAAGCTTAGTGAGATGCATTAATCCTTGGAGAGTTCACAAGTCTCCTCAGTTGTGTTTCCATTGTATTTGTTGAATAGAGTTCACAGGGTGAAGCAGGAGGCTCTGAAGGCCCATAGGTCCAGTGTGAAGTCATCCTGAGGCTACATGGCTTACCCTGGAGAAAGAGTGAGAACCTATGGGTTCTGGAAAACTGACATAGGTCCTCTTAGAAACTATTGCAATACTAGGGACAGGAGCATCACAGATTGGGTGGATCTATGACTTGGAGTACCTACATCACTTACCTCCAGGGTTTCTGGTGCAAGTGTCATGACTACTGACTCTGGTTAATTTCTGTGCCACCAGAGTGCAGGATCTGGGCAAAGACACCTTTTTGTGAAGTCCCTCTGCAACACAGAAGAGCCTTCTGAGACTGCTAGAGTTTGTCAAGCTTGTTTGTTAGACTGGAGGGAAGCTTCAATCATCAGCAAGGGAGAGAATGTGATCTGCCTTTGTGTGAATGTGCCAGGGAGTGGGATTAGCTGTGGCATGTCAGAGTACTCCAGACCTTTGTGCGGCTTGTCCAAGGACTGTTGGTAACAGCAGTATCTGTCAGCAGGGACCTCTGCCCTTGGGACTCCAATTCTTCTCATTTTCCTCCATTTCTTTCCCATTATCCCCCAACCCCAACAGTTCATCCTCTGATATCAACTAATCAAACCATGTTTCCCCAATCTAGTCTCTGCAGTCCATTGTTTTTGATTCTGCATACCCAGTGAATACTCAAGCAACTGAAGACTTCTCTGCCCCTCAGATCCCATTGCTATCAATCCACCCTCTGAGCTCCACGCCATTAATCCATCTTCTTATTATTTGTATTACCATAG
Organism: Trachemys scripta elegans; assembly: GCF_013100865.1. Lineage (NCBI taxonomy): Eukaryota > Metazoa > Chordata > Testudines > Emydidae > Trachemys > Trachemys scripta. Next base: position 1,237,119 of record NW_023260511.1, on the reverse strand, counting down.
TGCTCAAGATCCCCAATCATAGTCATGGACCCCAGTGTGCTAGGTGCTGTACAAACCCAGAGCAAAAAACAGTCTCTTCCCCAAACAGCTGACAATCTAATTATAGGACAAGAGACAACTGATGGAGGTGGATGGGGAGTACGAGAAAAGAATTCTGTTCCCTTCTCATTGGCTGCCTTCCCACACCCTGCTTCCACTCATATCTTTTCTGCCCAATCCATCAGCCTCAACAATATATGGTTTGACCGCCATCCATCTTTTGCTTTTCCTTCATATCCCATACCTGAACTTAGCCTGTTTTTTATACTCATCCTCCTGTCTTCAGCCCATCCTCTACTGCAGCGCCCCAGGCACTATATAAATACGTATTTCATTCTTTTTCCTCCCTTTCTTCCCCTATAACTTACATGATCCTCTGCAGCCCCACTCCCCAGCAATCCCTGCTCTGCCCCCATATCCTCTCCTATTTAGTTGATCTTTTGTACCTATCACCACACTAATTTACTGCTCCTTGCCATCACCACTCAATGTTGTCCCTACTTCTCCTATAACCTGCTTCTCTGGCTTTCTTCCTCTAGTTACAGGTCTGTCCTCAGTAGACTGTACAATGGACTTTGCTGGTCATCTCCCAGGTATAAGAAAAGAAACACTTGAGATTCCAATTAACCCTACCTCGCAACATGAACATTTTTTGTGGCAGGAAGCTCAAGAGTGCAAAAATCCTGAAGGGTAGACTTTTTTCTGTGTTAACACTCTCTGAAAACAAAAATAAAAATTTACAGAAATAGAAATGATATATATTTAGGTTGGCACAGCCTTGTTTTAATACAAGTTAAACAAAAGAATGTAAAATCACTTTGCATCTAAATAGCTTGATAAATTATCAAAATTGTACATCATAAGAAATCAAAGTCAGAAAAATCACACTTTATCATTACCATAAATTACTGTTCACCACAGACCAAGCATCACAACCTTAGTTCTACCTCCTAGGAATGCCAGACTTTCATCCTTTACCCATCCTTCCATATAAATCCCTTTACCAAGCAATGTCCTTCCAACAGAACAAACTACTCAAAGAGAGTGAGAAAGAGTAACAAAAGTCTAGAAATTAATTAATAGCAACTCTTGGAGCCTAACAATTGTTCTGCTATGCTACTGCATAGCCAGTAACAAATATTTATGTGTGAAGGGAAGATACACTTATTTAAAGAAATATGTTGTCCACTTCTCCTTTTGTGAGAACTTTTGTGTTTCAGTTAAAGTGTTGAAAATCAGTTCAGACTTACCCATTTCTTTCTTGCATTCTGTTATGCTGGCTCCTATAAAAGAAAAAAAAATCTTCACATTTATCTGTGTTAATTATTCAGTCCCATATTCTGTACATTGAAAAAATGTGTTGCGTAAAACAGTTTCTCTTGCAATATAAGTAGATGTGAAGTTTTAAATCTACATTTAATGCAAGGCAGAGTGTAAGCTTTCAGCATCCTGTTTTCCTTAACTGTTAATGCAAAAAAACATACAAAGATGTGGGAGATTTAGGCTTGGATTTTCAAAGAAGCCTAAGGGAGTTAGGCACACACTTCCCATTGAAAGTCAGTGGGATTTGCGTACCCTACTTCCATATGTGTCTTTGAATATCTGCCATTTAAGCAGGCAGATTTTCAAAAATCTTTGTAACAGGCAAAAGAAACCCCTGGGGCAGGGATCGGCAACCTTTGGCATGCAACTCACCATGGTAAGCCCCCTGACAGGCCAGGCCAATCTGTTTACGTGCTGCATCCGGTTCGGCTGATCACGGCTCCCACTGGCCACGGTTTGCTGCTCCAGGCCAATGGGGGCTGCGGGCACATCTGTCGGGCCATGCCGCTTCCCACAGCCCCCATTTGCCTGGAGAGGCGGACCGAAGCCAATGGGAGCCGCGATTGGCTGAACGTGCAGATGTGGCAGGTAAACAAAGCAGCCTGGACCGCCAGGGTGCTTACCCTGGTGAGCCGCGTGCCAAAGGTTGCCGATCCCTGCCCTAGGACATTTCTGCATTTAAACAATAAAGCCAGCTATGCAGTAAATTCCCAGTTGATAAGGGCACAATCCAGGTGAAATGATGAAGTTCAGGGTTCACAGGATAAGTGACAAATCACCCAAGTGCAGCAATACTCTCACTGGGACAAAGTTTTTCTGATCTACAGTAGTAATGGAGGCCTTGCCTACTGGGGTGGGGACCAGGACAGGGAAGCCTATGAGCAGCACAACTAAAAAGAACCACAGATCATCACAGTCATTAAGGAAATGCCCCACTAGGGAATGAGCTTCTGTGCAAAGGCCCACAAAGCAGGAGCTGTGAGCTTCAGGTTGTGAATTGGGAGAATGCTGAGGGGGGATGTGATGAAGTGGGAATGTTTTTAATGTCTTCTCTGATTACAGTGTGTGTGCCTCAGTTTCCCCCTACACTCTGTAGCCTGACAACTGATGGCTGGGCCACCTCCTCTGCAAGAATCAGCCAGAGGTGTTGATGCAAACCAGGTGACCTGCTGGCCTGAGAAAGAGACAAAGGAACAAGGAGGGGGAACAGTTGTTTCTGGGGTCAGAAAGCTGGAACCGGTCAGTCTCCTGTTTGGGACTCAGGGAAGTTCAGGGCACTGGATCCCCCCAAGATGGACTTTGCTGAAAGCTCTGTTCTATGCTGTGTTCCTGTTGACTAATAAACCTTCTGTTTTACAATGCTGGCTCAGAGTTACTGCTGACTGCAAAATTGGGGTATATGGCACTTTGGGGGAGTGCAAGGCTTCCCCAGGCATTCCATGCAGGTGGACTTGCTGCAGGGATCTCACAGTGTGAACGGGAGGTGCTTCAAGATTAGTTCCTCCCAGTGACCGTACGGAGCCAAGAGATCACAGGGCCTGTGAATCCATGACATGGGGTAATGGCTTGATCCTGGGTATCCAACCTTCAGCTGTGAATGCCATCTCTGTGTCACACACATCTGTAATAGCCATCTCCTACTTATCCAGGCTATGCTGTCTCCCCTTGACCCCTCGTGGGAATGTCAATGGTGTCTGCAGTTTCCAGTGACAAGGAGAATTTCTCTCTTACTCCTAATCACTGTACACTGTGGTGTTGGGGCTGCCTGTCTCTAGGGAAATTGATAGGTCTGTGACTGTGTGGATCAGAGCAGTTAGGAAACCTCCAAACCTCAGAGATGCAGCAGAGTGTCCACTCTCTGTAGAGTCCTGATGGTACTTTCCAAGTCCCTTGTGACATGGATGCAGTGCTGACCCTGAGCAGCAGGGACAGGGCATGGCTCCTCCAGCTCTGTCTATTAGTTCCCCCTTTCAGTGGTTCAGAGGGATAACATTACGGTGAGCCTGAATCTCTGTATAGCCAATAGTTAGTGCGCTGGGGATGGGATTTTGGCTTCTTCGTGCCTAAATCGCTTTTGAAAATGAGATTTAGGCTCCTAAGTCAATTAGACTTGCAACAATGAGTGCCACAACTCCTAGATATTTTTACAAATCTGGTCCTTAGTGCGTTTTATCCTGAGGCTCCTTCCGTGAAAGGGAGCTATTCCCTGACTCACAGGGGTGTTTTGAGGAGCTTAGATACTGAGGTGATCAGGGCCACATAAGTACTGTAGATAGACATAGACTATGAATTAAGTCCTCCGAGGCACTAGACCATGTTGGGGGTTGAAGGGGCTGCAGCCTCCCCCTCCCTGACACTTATGTTGCCTCGACCTGCTGCCTCCCATGCTCCTAGGCTCTGGTCTATGTGCCCCTAGCCTTCCTGTTCCTTGCCTCTGAAAAAAATTCTGGCTCTCCTTCTTCCATGTACTGATCTTATTAACTCTCACTAAATGCTGTCTGTCTCTGATGCTTACACTATCCATTTTTCACTTAGGCACATGTGCGTGTGGCGAGGTCATTATTCCAGTGCTGTTTGTTTTCAGGGTGCACAGTAGCCAATAAGAGGTGTTTTACCCTTTGCCTCCAGCTTTAGAAGGGCCTCTCATCTGACTTACTCATGGACACCTGGGATCGCCCTTGAATCCCCAAAGAGTTCTTCTAAAACATCCCGTTTGGGGCCTCATGCCCCAGACATCACTCCACTGTCCTGCGCCATTGGAGAGCTCTAGAAAAATGATGCTCAGACAACTTGGGTGTGGCCGGACAGCAGCTGGAGCGATACTGTATTTAGAACTTACTAAGAAAATTTAGGCTGAATCCAGAAGAGGATGGGTCTCAAAGGTAACTTTAAGCCTCCTTTCACATCCTGCTCCACTTTGGCGGTTAGTGGTGAGAGGAGCTCCAATAAGTTGCACTGGCTGTTAATGCCCCCACGGGACTGCTTCATCAACCCATGATCTTGAACGTATGATAAGGGTTCAGCCAGGCACCCTTCCCTGGCCACACTCCTGACATGCACTCTACACCAGAGATGAAGAGAAGGTGACATAGGGTCATGTTGGGAGAATCCCCAGCTCATCATTTAATCCAGCTTTCTCCATGCTTTGTGCTGGTGAAACACAGCAATTCATGTAAAATAGGTAGGAAGAATCAAGCTCTTGATTTAAACTTACAGTCATACCATATACAAGGCAAGCAAAGGATGCAAAGTTGATCTCATGCCAAACATTTTTTTTACTTTATAAAAACCACAGACATTTACATTTAGATATTCAAAGAATCAGAAAATAATTATACAACACAAATTATTAAACTATATACAAACATACTGCATTTGTACAATCATAAGAAGTTCTGTAACAAAGTAACAGGTATAGAGTATAGGCTCACAAACTATTTAAAGCAACAGGGGGTCCTGTGGCACCTTTGAGACTAACAGAAGTATTGGGAGCATAAGCTTTCGTGGGTAAGAACNTATAGGAATTGTGTAGTGTCCCTTTAAATAGTTTCAAGTATCAGAGGGGTAGCCATGTTAGTCTGAATCTGTAAAAAGCAACAGGGGGTCCTGTGGCACCTTTGAGACTAACAGAAGTATTGGGAGCATAAGCTTTCGTGGGTAAGAACTCACTTGCATCTGAAGAAGTGAGGTTCTTACCCACGAAAGCTTATGCTCCCAATACTTCTGTTAGTCTCAAAGGTGCCACAGGACCCCCTGTTGCTTTTTACAGATTCAGACTAACATGGCTACCCCTCTGATACTTGAAACTATTTAAAGGGACACTACACAATTCCTATACACGGGGTTAGAATTTTTGGTTTTCAGTTCTTTAATGTGTAATAATATTGAAATGGAATGGTGTGTGTATGGAGCTTGTTTGTGTGTTGGTGTGATGGAGTGTAATGACTATATTGAGCTACTATTTGGCAATTGGTTCTGATGGGCATGACATAGCCTCAACTTCTGATTTCTCTGTCATTGCTTGTGGTGTTAATTAATATACTTGAAGCAGACTTAAATAAGCACATTCCTAAATAGTATTGCTACAAATCCTTTCTAAAGAAATAATTAGATTAATTATTTTTCAACCAATTTTCACCAAAAATATCAGCAAAAATCCTTGCATGTTCCTTCAACTGAGGAGGTTTTAAAATGGGCAAATAAAAGGCATCGGTTTTTGTGTTACCTTTTCTGAAGGAAAGAACTAAGGGAAGCGTACAGTATTCCTCCACCTTGGTACGAGCATGACATTGTAATGGGCTACTTACTTTCTAGTCACTCTGGATGAACAAAGATTAGGTAATGGAGAATCAGTAACAGTTTAGTTTATATTCTCTTTGTAGAGCTATAACTTGGTCCTCCTCAGAATAGTCTTTTGGCTTCTCTTATTTCTGTAAAATGTCATGCAAACTTGTAGCACTAGTATCACTAAAAAAACCAGATTTCCTTTTTTAATTAGTTTTTTTTGCTCTAATATTGAGATGTTTTGGAATATCATGATGGGGTATGATGCTAGTCAAATAGGGTGATCAACAAAACTTTATATAGAGGAAAGTGAAATTAAGCAAAGAGATGAAGAAAAATGATTGAAAAATCATAATTTAACTAGAGTTTCAAACCATTGCATTCACAATACAATCAAACAGAAGATGTTTTTATTATCAATAGTGCTCATGTTCAGACTTACGTTTGCTCTTTGAAGGGAATCCAGTCTCTGTGTCTGCTTTTTAACTTCCAGCTGAGAAAGGGAACTAGTTCACACTCTTTCTCTTTTTATCTGTCCCTTTCAGAGAGAAAACAGTTTTCCTGTTGGACAATGAAAGTACATGTTACATCAACAATAAGTCAACATGACAAGGTTCAAAGATCATTAGAGACGAAAGCAAACTATGGCAGATAAAAGTGAACTTTGATCTCACTCTTTGAATACCTGGGGTGTGATTCACCACTCCATTATAGAATTTTATGCTGATGTGACTACAATGGTTTACTTGGATCACCAGGGCAAAATTGATGTAACAACATGGTGGTTCAGGCCTAGTATCTTAAATGATATTGTGGAGTGGTGGCAAATGCTCCATAGTTAAGGTTGCCAGATTCCAGGGGCCAGATTTAGCACTGTGCTGGGTGTATGGCTGCTTTCTAGCCATAGTGTACTGGTGAACATGGCCCTACATTTCAGTTACAAACCCTACTGACCTACCAGTTGGGAGGTTAGATCTGAAGGCCAGTAGAATTTTTCTACAAAGTTTGAAGTTCATCAGACAAGTTTCCTTAATCTTGACACCCTAAATTAAAGGAGTTAATCAGAGTTCAAAAAGCTTTCCAACTCCCCCCCCCACACACACACACTTTGTAGGGAACAAGCAAAATGAAAGAGATATAATGTAGTTTACTTGATGTGGCTAGTTGCCATCTGTTACAGAGGACCAAAACTTAGTTGGTTAAACTCTTGTAATTTTCTAATTTTAAAACTTGTTCCTAGAGAAAAACAAATAAGCTTTGTTATAGTAAAGTTAAGGATGTAGTCATGTATCAGTTATATATATATATATAGCTTTCAAGTATGATAGCATGTTTAAAAAGTTAGAAACCCTCAAAATTCAAATCTAAGGTTGCACTTATGAGAAATCCAAAGATGTGAAAATATGGAAATGCACAGATAAGGTACCCAAAGTGGCTTAAATCAATCCCCACATAGACGCTATCCTATTTTGTCTCCATTTAAGGCTAATAGAAAACAAGTACCACAGAGCATTATGGAATTAAAGGGGTGAAATATTTTGTTTCAACTTTTTGATTCAAACTGTTTTTTTATTTTAAATTTGGCCAGTTTAAAACAAACAAACAAAAAAGAAAAAAATGAAAAAAAACCCCACCAAAATGGCTAAACTCATTAAAAAAAACCAAGAGGGACAAAAGCACTTTGCGATGATTGAAACATTTCAGTTGATTTAAAATAATGATTTTTTTTTTAGTTCTTCCTTTTTTAGTTCTTGCTGGAAATAATTAAGAAAGGGATAGATAATAGGACAGAAAATATCATGTTGCCTCTATATAAATCCATGGTATGCCCACATCCTTGATACTGTGTGCCGATGTGGTCACCCCATCTCAAAAAAGATATACTGGAATTGGAAAAGATTCAGAAAAGGGCAACAAAAATGATTAGGGGTATGGAACGGTTTCCGTATGAGAGATTAATAAGACTGGGACTTTTCAGCTTGGAAAAGAGACAGCTAAGGGGAGATATGATTGAGGTCTATCAAATCATGACTGGTATAGAGAAAGTATATAAGGAAGTGTTGTTTACTACTTCTCATAACACACAAACTAGGGGTCACCAAATGAAATTAAGAGGCAGCAAAACAAACAAAGTTTTAAAACAAAGAAAAGGAATTATTTCTTCACACAACGCACAGTCAACCTGTGGAACCCATTGCCAGAGGATGTTATGAAGGCCAAGACCATAACAGGGTTCAAAAAGAACTAGATTAATTCATGGAGATTAGGTCCATCAATGGCTATTAGCCAGGACAGGCAGGAATGCTGTCCCCAGCCTGTTTGCCAGAAGCTGGGAATGAGCGATGGGATGAATCATTTGATGATTACCTGTTCTGTTCATTCTCTCTGGGGCACCTGGTACTGGCCACTGTCGGAAGACAGGATCCTGGGCTAGATGGACCCTTGGTCTGACCCAGTGGGGCCATTCTTATGTTCTTATGTTCCATTCAGTGAATTATTAAGAAAAAAAATGTTCCGGGGCTGAATAGAAAAATCCCACCAATAATCTGATGCATCTGAAGAAGTGGTTTTTTTACACATGAAAGCTTATGCCCAAATAAATCTTTAAGGTGCCACCAGACTCCTCGTTGTTTTTGTGGATACAGACTAACACAACTACCCTCTGATACTTGTCACCAATAATCTGGTTCAATTGCAACCAAAACATTTTTTTTCTAGATTGCTCATTAAATCAAAGAACTCAAAAGGAAGTTGTTTTAAACCAATTTAAATGTTTCAGTCCAATCAAAATGAATGTTTTTCTGATTATTACTTATTTTATTTCTCCATTTCAGGTATTTTTCACTTTTTTTTTTTTTTGCAATGTTTTATTTCAAACTGGTCAAATTTAAAATTGAAACACTATTTTCAATCTATAAGTTCTCAACATAATAACACACCAGGTGTTACCTGGGGTTTCTCAGAACCCAAAGCAGTGGTAAGTGAACTGTTTCTCTCCAGGCAGTGTCAGGAATAAATCAATGGGGAAACAGCTCACCCATCTGATGTATAACTGATACAAATCAGAGTGTTTTTACCTAAAACTACTTTTTCATTAGATCTCAAACACAAACACACATGTGCTGTAGCAAGAGATCTAGAACATCTCAAAACATTTATATTTACTAAAAGCTAAGAGATGTTTTCAAGGAATCAGGGGCCAGGCTTCAGTGGTGGGGTGGGGGCTATCTTCTGTCTAGCTGCTGGGGAAGTTAGGTGTCAGATCCTAGCCCAAAGAAAGTTTCCTTGGACTGCTCCAAAGCAAATTCTTTCACCTAATCTTTCATAGCTAACTTCAAACAAAGCACATAACTTATACTGACTCCTAGTGGGTCACCATAGTAACTCCTAATGGGTCACCAATTCTCCTACTTTCTGCAAAACTACTCATTATATCTTATCATCAAAACATTTTTAATCATAACAACAATGGTGTCTTAGGTATTCAAGACTGAGATCTCTGTCCAAATACTCCTTCTATTCTCACAATAAATTCACTTCTTATCCCATTCTCCCATTCTGATAGCAAAACTGTAAACATGCAGTTATTTGGTCTTGCTTCTCAGGGCCTAAGATTTTCCTAGGTATGTGATGTTTGTTTTTCAGCTGGCTGTAGCTGAACATACATAATTGCTGACTGCAGTACTGTCAAATTCTGGGGTACAGACAGAAATTTCAAATTATGGGGTAACACAGGTGTTACCTAACACCAAGTAAGCACATTCCTGACCAGGGAGCATGGTACAAAAACACACCGATCTCTTATGTAACTACATAAACACATTTCTAAGCCCTGGTCTACACGGGTACATGGTGGGGGGGGAGGTCGACCTAAGATACGCAATGTTAGGATAATGGAAATATGATAGGGTAATGGAAAAGGATGTTTTGTTCAACTAATAGTTACGGGGATAAGGGTAGGGTAATATGTAACTTCTTCGAGTAGTGTCTCTATGGGTGCTTCATGGTAGGTGTATGTGCTCCCCTGCACCACTGATCGGAGATTTTTGGTAGCGGTGTCCATTTAGCCCGCACATGTGCCCTCCCTCCCTATGGTCTGCATCGAGGCTATTTAGCACTGCACGGGCAAACCCCCCTCACTTCCTTCTCTACCGCCTTTGGCCTTAATGGAATAAGCAGTCGTCCCTTCCTTATGTATCATTAGCATAAGCAGTGTTTGTTTTGTTATCTTTGTTCTCCTTAAAAGTAGTTAGGCTGGTGTTTCTTTATTTTATTTTATTCCTTTGGGTTAAAGAGAGAGAGAGAGAGGAAAAGAACTTCAGTTTCCTGCCCTGTCTGAGGGCATTCTCCCCCTCCCCAGCATCTAGTAGACTCATAATTGTTTTTTTTTCCACTTTAAAAAGAAGAAGAGTAAAGAAGATGTTCTTCTGCATTCCTCACTGCTAGAGGATGACAACCCCCTGCCCAGGGGCAGGTCTGGCTCTCTCTGCTCCAAACGGTGACTCTCCTGCCAGGAGTCAGTTCCTGTAATGGCCTGACACTCTCCCTGTCCCTGGGAGAGCCCCACAGAAGTGCTTTACCTGCCACAGCTAAAACGGCAACCTCACAGGAGCTGGGAGCTGAAGTTAAAACTCCTCCCTATGGAGAAAACACTTCAGTCTGCAGGGGACTCTGGTGCTGACCCGGGATCATCCCCGGAGCCTTCACTTCAAAAGGGGTCAATTCATGAAAAGGAGAGGAAAAAAAAAACACCAGCAGACCCCCCACTCCAGAAAGGCTCGTAAAAAGGGCTCCGAGCAACTGGCCAGCCAGTGGGGCTCCCCAGACCGGCCACCTCTGAAGCACGGCACCCAGAAGGGGCCCCCTGCTGTGAGCTCTGCTCTGTGGCACCCTCCCCATGGAGAAGACAGGGGCTTCCACAGTCAGGCTCTGAGGCAAAGGTACCACCTCCTAAGGAGAGGGGACAATTACAGACCATCTCTAAAAGAGCAGCACAGAGAAACCCTTTGGTACCAGATGCAACAAAACTCCCATCCAGGAAGTGTTCTGCACTTTCCCAACCATCGATACTGACAACATACTCAGACACTCCTCTGTGGTACCACATGAGCCATGGTAACACACCTGATCTGGTACTCTGGAGACCTGTGGCCTCAGTACCCAAGGAAAGACAATTACCGTACCATCTCTAAAATAGTGGCACCAACAAACTTTCTGTATTGGGCACAACAAAACTCTCATTTAAGGAGTTGTCAAGATTCCCTCCCCACTCTGAACTCTGGGGTACAGATGTGGGGACCCTCATGAAAGAACACCTAAGCTTATTTCTACCAGCTTAGGTTAAAACTTCCCCAAGGCACAAATCCTTCCTTGTCCTTGGGTGGGTACTGCTGCCACCACCAAGTGTATTAGACAAAGATTCAGGAAAAAGACCACTTGGAGTTCCTGTTTCCCCAACATATCCTCTCTCCCCACCCCAAGCCTCTTCACCCTCTTTCCTGGGGAGGCTTGAGAATAATATACCAACCAAATAGGTAACAAGGAGAGCACGGACCAGATCCTTGGATTTTTAGGACACTAAAAATCAATCAGGTTCTTAAAAATAACCAGAACTTTATTATAAAGAAAAAAGTAAAAGAAGCACCTCTGAAAAATTAGGATGGAAGGTAACTTAACAGGGTAATAAGATTTAAAACACCGAAGATTTCCCTCTAAGCAAAACTTTAAAGTTACAAAAATACAGGGATAAACCTCCCTCTCAGCACAGGGAAAATTCACAAGCTAAAACAAAAGATGATCTAAAACATTTCCTTGCTATTACTTAGTATTTCTGTAATATTAGATGTATCATTTCAGTAGGAGCTGGATTACTTGCTTGGTCTCTCTCATTGTCTTGGAGAGAGCCCCCACAGAGCACAAAACAAAACCTTTCTCTCCCCCCCCCCCCAGATTTGAAAATATCTTCATTCCCCATTGGTCCTCTGGTCAGGTGCCAACTAGGTTAATTGAACTGATTAACCCTTTACAGGTAAAGGCGGGATTTTATGCTACCCTTAGCTGTATATTTATGACATGCCCCCCCAAATCATAGACAGTGCTGGACAGCCTGCTCCACACTGACTGTGATTTCTTTCCTGGAGCTTTAGGAGAAAACAGAGTTAATAAGACACATGCACCTTTAGATATACTACTGAATATATAAAAATAACCATATCTTCCACATTTCAAGGATAATTTTAACCATTTGATTCTGGGAAACTTTCATGGGAGAGTGCATCAGCCACTTTGTCAGAAGCTCATGAAATGTGTTTATTTCAAAATCAAAATTTTGGAGAGCTAAACTCCACTGAAGAAGTTTTTTGTTATTGTCCTTGACAGTATGAAGCCACATAAGCGCAGCATGGCCGGTTTGCAGGTGGAAACGCCATCCCCAAACGAATGGGCATAGCTTTTCCAGAGTGTACACAATGGCATAACATTCCTTTTCGGTGATTGACCAGTGGCTTTCTCTCTCAGACAGGTTTTTGCTGAGAAACATGACAGGATGGAATTCTTGATCCGGTGCTTCCTGCATTAAAACTGCTCCCACACCTCGCTCGGACGCATCTGTGGTTACTAGGAAAAGTTTGTCAAAGTCTGGGGCACTTAGCACAGGGTCAGACATGAGTGTTGCTTTAAGCTGGTTAAAGGCCTTCTGACACTCTTCAGTCCACTGAACTGCATTTGGCTGTTTCTTTTTGGTTAGGTCTGTCAGTGGGGCAGCGATTTCGCTGTAGTGCGGTACAAATTGCCTGTAATATCTGGCCAAACCTAAGAAGGATTGGACCTGTTTCTTTGACTTTGGGACAGGCCACTTTTGGATAGCATTTACTTTGGCCTGTACAGGGTTGATAGTTCCTTGACCCACCTGGTGTCCAAGATAAGTCACTCTGTTTAGGCCTATTTGTCACTTTTTAGCCTGCCTCCCTTATGCACTTTTAGTTAGTCCTGCCTCCCTTATGCGCTCGAAGACTTTTTGCAGATGCTCCAGGTGTTCTGCCCATGAATCAGAAAAGATGGGCACATCATCAAGGTAGGCTACTGCAGATTCTCCCAATCCCACTAGGAGACTATCTACAAGTTTCTGGAAGGTGGCAGATGTATTTTGCAGCCCGAAAGGGAGCACATTAAATTCATACACCCCTACATGGGTGATGAAGGATGACTTTTCCTTGGCAGATTCATCTAGTGGTATTTGCCAGTAACCCTTTGTTATACGGGGTTCTTTCAACCCAAAGCTCTTGGTAACTTTTACTCTGTGCCAGGAGGTGCCAGGAAATAAATCAGGGGAGACATGACTGATAGATAGCTGGCACAAACAGGACAACACAAGAGTGCTTTCCCTTAAAGCTAAACTTTACTTAGTCTCAAGCACTTACACACACCCCCAACGCTTGATAATTTCCAAAGCTGAGTGTGGCTTTCAAGTGACACAGCAGCAGGCTTCTGGTGGCCAAATCTTCCATCTGCCAGTGGGGACGGCAAGATGTATCCAGAGGGAGAGTCCAAAAAAAGTCCCCAAACAACTCCAACTATCTCAAATTTTCCCCCTTATTTATACATTAGTAATAAAATGACATGTCCCCTAAAGAAACCTTGTTAAGTAAGCAGTTTCAATGATCAAGCAAGAGGTTCCTTCTGATTATTGCTTAACCAGGTGTTGGTTTTTCCAGAGTTTGCAGCCTTGAGACCCCAATAGATATTCCTGGGGCATATCCTGCTCTTTTAAAGTGCATGTATCAGCAACCTCAACACAATTTTTATCAGGAAGGATGCAGGGTCAAGCTGCCCTTTCTCTGGCACCCCAAACCCCACTCCCCTCCTGCCTTGGTCAAGCTGAGATTGCTGAATGGCCAATTTACAGCTTGCTGACTAGGCTGCCTTTAACAATAAGCCATAGTGGTTTCAAGCACTCTACTGGTTTGCCAAAGTCTCCCTGCACACCATTGTTAAGTCTAAGGTAGAGATGAACTGGGCATGTCCCAATTACTCCAATAGCTCATCTCTGCGTGGCATTGGATAGTTGTCTGGGTGAGTTACAGCATTTAGCTTATGGTAGTCCACGTATTTCCCCATCTGGTTTGGGAACTAAGAACATAAAAACGGCCATACTGGGTCAGACCAAAGGTCCATCTAGCCCAGTATCCTGTCTACCAACAGTGGCCAATGCCAGGTACCCCAGAGGGAGTGAACCTGAACAGGTAATGATCAAGTGATTTCACTCCTGCCATCCATCTCCACCCTCTGACAAACAGAGGCTAGGGGCACCTAATAGCCATTAATGGACTTAACTCCATGAATGTATCCAGTTCTCTTTTAAATGCTGTTATAGTCCTAGCCTTCAAAACCTCCCCAGGCAAGGAGTTTCACAAGTTGACTGTGCACTGTGTGAAGAAGAACTTTCTTTTATTTATTTTAAACCTACTGCCCATTAATTTCATTTGGTGGCCTCTAGTTCTTGAATTATGGGAATAAGTAAATAACTTTTCCTTATCTACTTTCTCCAAAGCACTCATGATTTTATATACCTCTTATCATATCCCCTCTTAGTCTCCTCTTTTCCAAGCTGAAAAGTCCTAGCTTCTTTAATCTCTCCTCATATGGGACCCATTACAAACCCCTAATCATTTTAGTTGCTCTTCTCTGAACCTTTTCTAGTGCCAGTATATCTTTTTGAGATGAGGAGACCACATCTGTATGCAGTACTCAAGATGTGGGCATACCATCGATTTATATAAGGGCAATAATATATTCTCCATCTTATGCTCTATCCCCTTTTTAATGATTCCTAACATCCTGTTTGCTTTTTTTACTG
>NW_023260511.1:853240-912676 GCF_013100865.1 Trachemys scripta elegans | reverse complement strand
GACAACTCCCACCTGTTTATGCTCTCTGTATGTGTGTATATATATCTCCTCAATATGCCCACTTCTTCGGATGCATCCGAAGAAGTGGGCTGTAGTCCACGAAAGCTTATGCTCTAATAAATTTGTTAGTCTCTAAGGTGCCACAAGTACTCCTGTTCTTCTTTTTGCGGATACAGACTAACACGGCTGCTACTCTGAAACCTGTTCATATCTAAGCTACTTCTGAGCTCTTGGAAATAAAAATAGATCAAATTATCCTTAAAATACTCACAGCAAAGCCAGAGACCCAGCAATGGAATCATTGGAAGAATCAGAGATAAATTCACAGTCTTGAAATTATGCAGATGTTTCTGCTGCTCAGGATGTAGGCTAGAGAAGTCCAGCTTCTCTTTGCTCTGAGCCTCCTTCAGTGGGATGGATTTCAGAGAACGGCAGTAGAAGTAAGTCTAAATTGAGTGGCCATATGCTCTTTAGTCTGTGGGTATAGTAGTTGCTGACAGTCTGCTCTGAGTTTCCTTTTGCTCCTTAGGGGTCAGTCAGACAGGTTGGTGTTGCTCTGTCCTGCTGTTTGTCCTCTTCTGCTACAGCTCCCTGCTCTGTGCCACTGCTGTATGTATAATATGCTTATTCTACTCTCTGTGCCAAACCAGAGCTAAAGCATCCTAATTTACTCTGCAAAACAAAACTATTTTACTGAAGTATTGAAGTTGAAAACAAGTTTTTGCCTTTATAGGCAATAGGTTTCTATGATGAATGGAGAGCTGGTGAAATTGTGACATCATAAGAGAGAAAAAAAATTAATTGAGCTAATAAGGGGAAAGGTTTATAGTCAAACTGTTTAAAAAATTGTTTGTGGCACGCCCATTTGATTTCAAGGACTAAATAAAGAAGAGGGTACAATTTTCAAAAGCATCTAAGTGACTTAGAAATTTTCCCATTTTGGGGAGTGACTTAGCCACTTAGTTCTTGCTAGCGGTTTTGGGTGTCTCATTTTTTGGAGGTCCAACATGAGACACCTTCAAGGAAACTGATGTTCAGAAAATGCTGATCACTCACCCCAGATGTTGAAATACTCCATCACGAATTATTTCCTCTGGTGAGAAACACCCTGCAATGCCTTGTAAATTGGGTTTATTATTATTAAAATTAGTAGAGGGATGAAATTTGGCTTTTAAATGGAAAATTGGCTCCAAATTCCTGTATGTAGAGATGATTCTTCTTTCCATAATAATAAGAAAACTTAAGGAGTGGAATGATTTGTGCTTTTGTGCAAGAGGTTGTGATAATTGGTCCACCATTAGTGTAACATGATGAATAACCCAATATATAGGGAAACAGGCATTATGGTAAATTTAAGACTCAGTCCAGCGCCCAATAAAGTCACTTGAAAGACTTCCATTAACTTCGATGAGCATTGGATCAGAGCTAGCTGTTGGATAGTTTGGCCCTATTTTAAAATACTTTAATGGCTATATGAGATTTTCTGTTTTTCAAAATATATTGCTCTGTCAGATAAGGCTATTGACTTGAAAAGCATGACTAAAATTTCTTTGAATTTAGTTTCTTAATTTTGTAAACTAAATGTGTGTATTAGCATCTTATCCATGAAGAAGGCATTCATTTATTGGATTATGAGCTAAAAAAGAGGGTTTAGAATCTGACAAAGAGCCCATTCCTGTTCTCAGTGAAGTCAAAGGAAGTTTTGCCATTGACTTCAGAGGGTACAGGATTGGGCCTTGATTCAGGAAGCCAGCAGCTGCCATTCTCATGGGTCAGGAAGATCATGTTTACAGGTGTAATACATGGTGAAATGTATTGCATTATAAGTGATAATTGCATGTAGCCAGTGTGTGAAGCTCAAGTTTCTCAGTGTAAAATAAATAGAATTGATTTAATAGACAAAAGCTAAAATATTTTGATTCCAAATAGCGCCATGATGTCTCATGTAGGTTACCCTCCAGATACATTATACTCCCATTGTCCTCTATGGGCTGGACTCTCTGTCCACATTACATCTCTAATGAGGCACCAGGTACTCTTATGGTCTAACCCCTTCCCTCACCGAGAACGGAGACCATGCTGCATCTCAGGTTTAATCTCAAAAGAAGTCTGGTCTGTGGAGGATAAAGGATGGGGGAGGCACACAGGCTATAATTCCCATGAGGCACCACAGCACCATTTGGAATAAAAATATTTCAATTTTCTGTATTTTGACAAAACATCAACATTTTCCAGAGAAAGCAGATACTCTTTGCAGAAGAAAAAGAAACAGTTTTTTTGAAAACACAATTTTCTATCATAAACCATTTTGATTGAGAATTTTCCATCAGCCCTCGTCCCTTCTCAATGTACAAGGAGTTAGAGTCAATGATTCCTTCAGGATAGTCTGAAAAGTGAGAGGAAAATGCCAAACAAAATATTTTAGCCAGGGCAACAAAAAATCTTCACTTACAAATCTCCTGTAAGCAGCGAACTCATTTTGTATGAGGAAGATAGTCAAAATCCCAGTTATTCTGTGCATGTGCTTGGAGGCATGAGTGGAAGGGCACGGGGCAAAGTGCCCTCTGTATTATAAGGCTGCTAGCATGGTCTGAAGCATCGTCATGGCTACCAAGTCCAGGGAGGCTCCCTACACAGGGGGGCATTCTTAGCCACTTTAAGGTCCTTTACGTAGCCAGAAAGGCCTAATGGAAACCAGTTTCCATGTGGCCATCCCACCAAGACCTCAACCTCTCTCTTCACCCCATCTTCATCCCTCTGACAACAAAACTGCCAATCCCTTGACCCTGGCCCTGATTTTCAGTCACACTCAGGCCTGTCAAGCCAGCAGTGCACTTAACCTGTTTAGCAGCCATTTGCTCTGTTGACACAGGGTAATTGATGAAAGAATTCCTCCCTGCCTCACTCAAAGTCCCAGATTGGGCCTCTAAGGAGGTGCAAGTGTCAACACCTTCCACACCCATCCACACTATTCTGTGTGGGCTACAGCCTTCTAAAAATACTCATCCTCCTTCCATCCGGATTCCCTCAACCAGCCTCATACCAAGGCATAAGGCCTCAGCTGTCTCTCAGCTCCCCAGCTCTCTCTGAGCAAGGGAACTCAGCCGTGCCATTCCAGACCCCGGGGAATCTCCAGAGAGACCTTCCCCAGGACTTTCTTAGCCCAGCATCTCCTGCAGCTTCAGCCTCAGTCTTTATGTGAGAAGGTTGTCTCTTGTAGAAACCCATCCCTATGATACCTGACATGGAAAAAAACCCTCTCACTTCCCCACAGCCTGGCAAAGCTCTCCCTCCTGCAGAAGCTAGAGGACTTTTGAGTAGGGGATGGTGGAGATGGTGCATTCAACACTGTTCCCACAGGAGGGATGGGGGGAGGAAGGAGCAGAAGATGCCCAGAAGCTCAGGGCAGCTCTGCTCCCTTCGCACTCTTCCCCCTCACTCTTCCAGAACACTAGGCCTGGGAGGAAGTGCAGAGATCCTGGAGTTGTCCCTCCCTCAAGTTTGGAAAGAGAGCTGTAGAGACCTCTCAGGTGCATCAGGAGCAGAGGTGTGCCTGGGAGGCAAGGAGCATGCGTGGATGCAGAACTGATGTGAGTCTGAGGCAGATGTGGAAGCAGGGGAAGAAAATTAATTTATGTGGCTGGGGGGAACAGAATTAATTAATTGATATTTGGGGAGGGGGAGGGTTGGGGAGAAGCAGAAAGCTGTGCACCAGCAGTCAATACTTTGTGCAAATGTGTGCATTTTATCTGAGTTGGGTCCTTTACTGAGTGCTCCTGTACAACGGGCAAAATTGGTCTTACTCTATAAATTTGTGAAAGTTGGCAACATTGCACTAGTCACACAAGCATTGGGGGTGAGAAGAAGGAATGAAAAAAAATCTGAAGACACTCTCCAACTCACAATTTAATCTCTTTAAAAATATCTCCTGATTTTTGGATGACTTTCATAAACTCTTTGGGATCTGACACTTGATCTTTCTGGGGTGTCCATATTGACTTCCACATTATGAGACACTGAACATTCTCTTTGCTGGCCTGACCACAAAGACAAGAACTGTTGCTGTTGAGATAATTTGCTTGAGGGAGATTTTTGTCTCGTTGCAAAGCACACAACACAACACAACTGTAAATAGGTATGAACTGAGCCTAAGCTGATGTAATGCTGTAATTATTATGACTATCTATGGACACAATTTATTTCACAATAATCTACATTCAGCGAGGTGGTCACAAAAACCACAGGATGTGGTTAGAGTAAAATAAAAAGTGCATGAGAACCGGTGAAGAAACCTGTTTCCTGCCTGTCCATAATAGCCTCAGATCCTCCCCTCAACACACTCACATTCAGGTTTCTGTGCTAGCAGCAGAGAAGATAATTTGATGGACTGTCCTGTCTTTATTTATTTTCTGATTCACATCTGCTTGCTCATAGTCAATGTTTGAGAAGGAACCAACTTTTCTTCCTTGAAGTCCATTTCTAAAACTCATCTTCCTGGAAGCCTGTGACACTTACTCTTACCACAGATATAGTTACACAACAGTCAGAGAACAGATTTTTAAAAATCTAATCAAAGGTCATGGAAAAAAATATAAAAAAATACTGCTAAACTTCACTGTTTTAGCACTTTGATATTATTCTGTCCTATCCAAAACCCTGAGCTGTAGCTTGTCTAATTAGATAGTAAGCTCTTAGCAGCAGGAACTATGACTTCACACTCATAGATTTGCAGATATTCAGGTAAGAAGGGACCATTAGATCATCTAGATCGAGCTCTTGTATATCACAGGCCACAGATTTTCACACACTTACCCCTGTACTCAGCCACATAACTTATGTTTGACAAAAACATCTTCCAGAAAGGCAGCCTGGATGTCTGGATCTGAAGACATGAAGAGATGGAGACTCCACCACTTCCCCGTGCAGTTTGTTCCAGTGGTAAATCAGCCTCACCATTAAATATCTGTGCCTTTGCATTTGTCTGGTTTAACTTCCAACCACTGGTTCTTGTTTTGCCTTTCTCCACTAATTTAAAGAGTCCCTTTCTACCCAGTATTTTCTCCCCATAAAGATACTTCTACACTGCAATTAAGTTACCTCTTGATCTGCTTTTTGATACACATTTTTTTTTGCCCTCAAATAATTTTTTGGCTCTTTTCTGTACCCTCTCCAATTTTTCAACAGCCTTTTAAAAATATATACCCTAGAACTGTATGCAATGTTCTGGTATCAATCTCACCAATGCTGTATACAGAGTTAAAATTACCTCCCTAGCCCGATTCACTACTCCCTTGATTATGCATCAAGGATTGTATTAGCCCTTTTTGCCACAGCATCACAGGAGCTCAGGTTGAGTTGTTTTTTTTTTTCCACTATGACTCCTGCACACATTTCTGATCCCCTGCTTCCAGGATATAGTCCCCCATTCTGTAGCTATGGCTTGCATTCCTCGTTCGTAGATGTAGGACCTTGTATTTGGCCATATTAGAAAGCATTTTGTTTGAATGGGCCCAGCTTACTAAGTGATCAAGATCACTCTGAATGATTGCACTGTCCTCATCATTATTTAACACTACACCAATTTTTGTGTTATTCACAACTTTTACTTTATACTATCTTTAAATACCATAGCACAATCATGGTTCTAAATAAATAAATGTTTTATTTCCCTTATTATCTTTATAAAAATTCCTGGACTTTTTTTTTTTTTTTACTTTATCCTTTTTTTTATATTTAGTTTTGTGTTTTCTCTCCCCCACTGGAAAGGTAGTGAGGGAAAATTAATTGTTTTGTGTTTAAATGTCCTGTGTAAAATTGAAATTCTTCTTGGAGTTCTTGTCTCTATATGTCATCTACTTTAGATTGCACATGTGTGCCAGGTTCCTGAGACCACAGATTTTTGCCACCAGTACCCCTTTGGTCTGCACATGCATCTTAGCTTTCCTTGTGCATCATTCCAAAGGTATGAAGTGCAGTGTGAGACTAACCACCAGGCCAGTTCTTCTCACCACCCTTTGTTTGAGATGGGTTGCTAGTGGTGGATTCTCTGTAGCTTGAAGTCTTTAAATCATGATTTGAGCATTTCAGTAACTCAGCCAGAGGTAAAAAGTCTACTACAGGAGTGGGTGGGTGAGGTTCTGTGGCCTGTAATGTGCAGGAGGTCAGACTAAATGATCATGATGACCCTTCTGGCCTTAAACTCTAGGAGTCTATACATCCTCAGCTTAGCATGGAAAGCTTAGTTTATTCTTGATAGCATCCCTAGGTTAATATTAAGAGTTTTAGCTTTTGTATAAATGTATAATTAGTACAGAGTCAGCTTTGTATTGTTAGCAAAGGATTTCAGTAGGATACAGCCAGGGTAAAAGGAAAGAAGGAAAGGAAAGAATAAACACAATCACTAAGAGAAGGAGGACAAATATCCTCCCAAGTCCTTGTCATAGAAGAGGTGAAGATTTCCTTCACAATCCATGCATAGTGAGACTCCATGTGCTGGTATAGGTACAGCTGGAGTCCCTGAGAAGCACAGTAATGGCACTTCAGCAAGTAAGAATAAGGGCCATTTGGTGCTCCCTACTACTGAGTCTAGCAGTACAGGGCCATTTGTGGTACCTACACATCTGGAACCAAGTGATTGGATTCTGACAGTAAGCACTCACATGACACTGTGTGTTAGGTAATCGTTGGTACCGGCCACTCCTACAGCACACAGTCAGTACTGAGTAAGGAATGGGCTACCGTTACCCCTCCATCTGTGATGCCAATCTGATATACATTGCTGGCTGACTTGACAGTCTATATTGAGCCTTAATCCCTGCTGCGAATTCTCCATTGGTGCTGAAGTGTGAAAAGGTACATTCTTCAGTACGTTATTCTTCTCTGGTACCCTCCACAAGTCAAGGTAGATTCCAATTCACGCCGGTACCAATGGTTCAGTGGTCTCATACTTCTGCTCTGAAGTTCCGGCTAGTGGGATACAGTCCTTGATTATCTTTCAGGGCCCAGTCACATGAAATTAGTCCAGAGAATTCATCTATGACCACTAGACCATCTCATTATTTTCATTTTAGGGGCCACCAGCCCCACGTGCTCTGATATCTTTCTTCTTGGCGTCTGCCTCCTTTCTCCTATGATAACCCTGTGAGAACTAGATCAGGTGCCTTTCCTACCCACCTGCCACTGCCTCTCTCACAGAACCTCATCTGGGGTGATAACCCCACACTAGTCCTCTCCCTTTTTATCCTCCTGCTATCACGTATCTCCATCTCTGCCTGCTCATTCTTGATGTCTCTCCCTCCTCACTCAACCATGTCTGCTTCCATCTCTCCAACCTCACCTGCTGCTACACACACATAGTGAGAGTTCCAAACTAATAACCTCAGCCACCAAATAAACGTAGCATCGCCTTCCTTCCCATCTGTCAATGGTTCCTTGTGCTATGTCTGTGGGGTGAGCACCCTTCCCTCTCTCCACTTGCCCTTACTTCTCTCCCCAGCTTCTTCTCCCTGCCCCACCAGTATTACCCCTTGGAAGTAGGGAAGGGGGAAGCTCCCTGGAAATGGGGGGCAGAGAGATAGGAGGAAGAGTTCGGAGAGGTACTGAGACTCATACCAGGCGGGAGGGGAGCTGGCTGCACACTGTGAAGGATGCTGCCAGGGGTTTCTACCTGTTCCCATGCCCATTCCAGCACTTCTGGGGCCTGCTCTCACCTCTGCCATCCCCTTGCCCCCTAGGTGTGCACAAGTTTATGCAGGGGCAGAGCCCCCAGAATATTTTCATTGTGGGGTCACTAGCCTCCCTGCCCCTCTCCCTGGCTAGTTCTAGGGCCCCTGTCCTGAAGAGAATGAACAACATTCCCTCCCATAGCTCCACCTGTGCTTCTCTGCCACAAGGGAGGGATGTGAAGACCCCACATGTCCGTCTGTCCTGCTGCTCCCCCATGCTACTGCTACTAGGATACATGAGTGCATGTTCCCTAGCTCCCCACTCTCTGCTTCTCCTTTAAATGGTCAATTTGTCTGAGTAAGGACTGCTGCATATCTCCACTGCGGGAGGCTACAGCAGAATTGGGCTGAATCAGCCAATCATCTGGGTGCTTTGCCCTAGCTGTGTCCCCTTTGCAGCCAGTATTTACTACTTTCGCACAGGCTCATAAGAGATGACATCAGATCTCTAGTACAGAGCTTCTCAAACTATGGGACACCTTTCCATGAGCAGGCTCCAGGGAAGGCTCCAGTTGTGTGGTTTTTGTTTTGTTTTGTCTTTTGTTGCTCGTGCAGAGAATGGTGGCAAAATAGAAATTATTTTGCTGACAATCCCCATGGCAGGTGGAAGCCTTTGCCTGGCTCGTGAAACAGCCTGCACAACACAGTTCTGAAATGAAGCACGCTGGGTCTCTCAAGGTAACGATATACCTCTTTCCTTTGATCACACACACAGGAGACTGGGAAAGATGCATGGCTCCCTGTGCGCTCATATCTCCTTCACAGCTCTTCAAAGCTACTCTAACTAATCCCTCTACTATTCAATATGGCTACACCTAAGACAGCAAATGCAGATGGAGAGCAAGCAGCTAATTCTCAGTGGCTATTGCCAGCTTCAGGAGGCCATAGTTAAAGTTGTGAGCATGTGTACCTGCACTCTGTATTTCTTGGGTTTCAGAAGTCTGAGTTTGAAATATCTTAGCTCCTCATTTCCTGGTTGTCATTTTCTTGGTTTTCAGATGTTTGCATTTTGCTGAACTTGACATTCTCATCAGGCACGAGGTACCCCCAGGCAACCCTGAACTCTGTGTTAACAACGTTTTTATTTTATTTTTTTTGGCAGGGAATAAATCTGTCACAGTGTCTAACAATCCTCAGCTATCTCTGAAACCTGTCAGCTAACACTTGCCTCCTGCTTTCTGGACATTTGTGGCTTCTTAATTCAGGGATGTTCCTGATTAGCACAGCACTTTGATGGGTAGTAGACACCTGTCACACCTCTACAAAGCCAAGCTTCTCCTACTACATTTACTCTTAACACTTGTAGGGTTACCATATGTCTGGATTTTCCCGGACATGTCCGGCTTTTTGGGCCTCAAATCCCCGTCCGGGGGGAAATCCCAAAAAGCCAGACATGTCCGGGAAAATAGGGAGGGAGGGAGGAAGAGACTGGCGGTACTTGGCCGGGGGCTGGAGCCGCTGGGGCCAGCGGTGCTTGGCCGGGGCCGGCGGTGCGGAGCCGGGGGCCGGGGCCGGCGGTGCGGAGCTGGGGGCCGGGGCACGGTGGTGCTCGGCCGGGAGCCAGCGGTGCTGGGCTCGGGGGTGCTGGGCCAGGGGCCGGCAGTGCGGAGCCGGGGGCCGGGGCCGGGCGGTGCTGGGCCGGGGGCCAGGCGGTGTGGAACCGGGGGCCGGGGCCGGGCGGTGCTCGGCTGTGGGCCAGCGGTGCCGGGCCGGGCGGTGGTCAGCCTGGGGCTGGAGCCAGCAGTGTGGTGCCGGGGTCTGGGGCCGGTGGTGCTTGGCCGGGGGTCGGGCCGGGGGCCGGCCGTGCGGGGCCGGCGGTGCTTGGCCGGGGGCCGGCGCCCCAGGGCCCGAGCCAAGCGGGCGGGAGACGCCGGGGCCAGAGCCTCTTGACCTAGGCCGGCCGGCAGCCAAAGGGAGCTGCTGCTTCAGGCTTCCCACGAATCAAATGTTCGCGGGAAGCAGGGGAGGGGCCGGGAAGGGGCGGGGAAGGGGCAGAGTTGGGGCAGGGCCAGGGCCCGTGGAGTGTCCTCTTTTTGGACACTTAAAATATGGTAACCCTAAACACTTGCCTCTTCACAAACCCATTCCAACACAACCGCCCATCTCCCTACAGCTTCTGTTAGGTTCCCTCACTTCCATGCTCAACTTCCCCATCCCATCTCAACTACTGATCTTTTACACAGATTGTCCCCATTTCTCCTGTTGTCATTCTGTCATTGGAATTTTATATAACTGTATATATGGTATCTGTAAACTAAAGAGCAGGTAACATTTTTCAGCCACAATTTTTACCCAAGGAAATATGGGGTTTCATCTATAGCAGTACTTTTCCTACAAAAACATCAATTTCAATAAACTTTTCCAATTTTTGAAGAAAAAATTCAAAGTGAAATATTTAGTTCTAAATTGGCATTTTGGAACTCAAACATTTAATTTCTAACTGACATTTTGAAATGTCAGTATGTTGATATTTAAAAGTGCCAAAAAACGTTCACATTTTCAAATGAAGTCATAGAATCATAGAATATCAGGGCTGGAAGGAACCTCAGGAGGTCATCTCGTCCAACTCCCTGCTCAAAGCAGGACCGATCCCCAACTAAATCATCCCAGCCAGGGCTTTGTCAAGCCTGACCTTAAAAACCTCTAAGGAAGGAGATCCCACCATCTCCCTAGGTAACCCACTCCAGTGCTTCACCACCCTCCTAGTGAAAAAGTTTTTCTAATATCCAATTTAATCCTCCCCCACTGCAACTTGAGACCATTACTCCTTGTTCGGTCATCTGGTACCACTGAGAACAGTCTAGATCCATCCTCTTTGGAACCCCCTTTCAGGTAGTTGAAAGCAGCTATCAGATCCCCGCTCATTCTTCTCTTCTGCAAACTAAATAATCCCAGTTCCCTCAGCCTCTCCTCGTAAGTCATGTGCTCCAGCCCCCTAATCATTTTTGTTGCCCTCTGCTGGACTCTTTCCAATTTTTCCACATCCTTCTTGTAGTGTGGGGCCCAAACCTGGACACAGTACTCCAGATAAGGCCTCACCGATGCCGAATAGAAGGGAATGATCACGTCCCTCGATCTGCTGGCAATGCTCCTACTTATACATCCCAAAATGCCATCAGCCTTCTTGGCAAACAAGGAGGACCAGATGTCCTGTTTTATAATGACTGTCCTGATATTTTGGGCTTTTTTTAATATGGGTTTCTATTACCCCTCCACCCCATCCCGATTTTTCACATTTGCTGTCTGATCACATTAAAGGGCACACTGTTGACTTATATCCAGCTTCTCGTCCACTGTAACCCCTAAGTCCTTTCCTGCAGAACTGCTGCTCAGCCACTCAGCCCCTAGTCTGCCGCAGTGCATGGGATTCTTCCATCCTAAGTGCAGAACTCTGCACTTGTCCTTGTTGAACCTCATCAGATTTCTTTTGGCCTAATCCTCTAATTTGTCTAGGTTCCTCTGTATCCTATCCCTACCCTCTAGCATATCTACCACTCCTCCCAGTTTAGTGTCATCTAGAAACTTACCGAGGGTGCAATGCATGCCATCCTCCAAATCATTAATGAAGATATTGAACCAAACCAGACCCAGGACCAACCCTTGGGGCACTCCGCTTGATACCGGCTGCCAACTAGACATGGAGCCATTGATCTCTACCCGTTGAGCCCGACGATCTATCCAGCTTTCTATCCACCGTATAGTCCATTCATCCGGCCCATACTTCTTTAACTTGCTGGCAAGAATACTGTTAGAGATCATAGCAAAAGCTTTGCTAAAGTCAAGGAATAACACATCATCCACAGAGCCAGTTATCTCATTATAGAAGGCAATTAGGTTATTCAGGCATGACTTACCCTTGGTGAATCCATGTTGACTGTTCCTGATCATTTTCCTCTCCTCTACGTGCTTCAAAATTGATTCCTTGAGGATCTGCTCCATGATTTATTTGATTTTAATTTGACACTTTGAAGCTAAATGTTTACTTTCAATCAAAAATTCCAAAATTTCAATATTCGTGAATCAATTTTTTCAAAACTTTTTGTTCCAAAAAAATTGTAGCTATTTTTGCTTTTCATCCAATTTTGGAATGAAAGCAAATGTAAAAATATAAGATTTTCCCATTGGATAAAAATATGTTTTCTGAACAACTATTATATATGCACATATGTAAATAGCTAATGTAAAGAGAGCCTTCTCTTTATATTTAAGAATATTGTGTTGCCTTTTGTTGAGTGGAAAACTGAAATTCAGGGCCTTGTGGGTTGATTCCATTTGGATGAGAAATCGATGTCACAGGGTCAGTTTCTTGTAATTATTTATTTGCAAAGATATTTCCCCCCTGAACAGCAGTTGGGACATACAGCACACAGCTTTTTGCAGAAATCCCAAGCCTAGCCGTTTCCATATGGTCCTCTGTCTCTGCTTTCTTACCAAGGTCAGACACAATTGCTTCTGCTGGTTTGCTCACTCCAGCTACTTGATATCATTTGCAACTTGGGAAACTCTGTTAGCTTCAGCTGCAGAGCCTGCCAGATAACTTGGTAAAAGGTGGAACAAAGGGGCCCCACTGTATGCAGAACAGGAAGTAGTTTGTTATTCCTGTGCTTTATAAAAATAGCAGTAACCAGAAGTGTATTGCCAGGAGTGTTTCATTATTTTATTGGATAACCTTTACACTAGATAAGCTGTATGGGGCCTTACCCCTCGTCCTGCAGTAAATGCATTGATACATTTGGGCACCCATTTATCCCTGGGGAATAAATGTCTTCTGCAAAGTTTTGCTGTTACCTTGTCTATGGTGTCAGCACTGTTCCATCATAATAGTCAAGCACTAACTGATGGGGGTTAAGAAGCAGCTAATAAATTGCCAGAGACAGGATATTGGACTAAATGAACAACTTGTCTCATCTGGGATGTAAACTCCTTTTCTTATGTAATTGTCTAATCATAATCCTACTAAGCTTTTTGGTCTTAGTGACGTCACGTATTGGTGAATGCAACAGGAAATTATTGCCTCTTCTTCAGCCACTATTAAATGCTAAACTCGGGCTATTTTCCAACTGCTTTTATTGTTAAAAATATATTATGATGGAACAGTGTTGACACCATAGGTAAGTGTACTGAGTAGGTGTGGCCTCCCTCTGAGATTGACAGTGAGGGACCACAACGCACCCCCTGATGGGCAGAGCCAGGAAGGCGATGTCTGGCCCACCAGAATCAGAGGGGTGGGACAGGAACGGGAAGTATAAAAGACAGGTCCTTCAACTCAATTGGGCTGGATCTGCTGAGGGAGACAGATGCATCTTACATGCTGCTGTAACCTGAGGAGGATCCTGACCATACTGAGGACTTGCCAGAGACACTGGCCAATCAAGACGTCGAGGAGCTTCTGGGGCCACTGCTGTCTACCTGCCCCCAGGAGACAGAGGACACCCACTAAACAAAGGTATCACACAAAGGGGACACAGGTAGTAGACCAGGATAGCTAGCCTACAGTCTGGTTGAGTCTTGGCCTGATTCTAGGTCAGTGTGTTGTGGACAGTTCAAGGCCGACCCAGTGGCGGAACATTACCTATCCCCAGCCACCCCACCCCTGGTGTGGCAGCCTCCCCATCTTTAGGCCAAGAGGCCTGAATTTGTCCATTACAAGAAGGATGTATGAGTGTTTGGTGTCACACCTTGCCTGAGGGAATGGGCTCATAGACTGCCCTGATTGCAGACCAGAGCCCTAGACTTTCTGGTGCCCTGCCCTGCCCGAAGGCCTTGGCTCCTAGACTCTTTGTTGCTCTGCTCAGACTGAGTGCTGTTCGGCCTAGCTTAGAGGGTCGTAATACCACAAATGGCTAATTTCCCCGTTTGATAGAGTGCCACTCTAAGTGTATGACAGGGAGGAGGCGTGGCTTCCCTCTGAGACTGACAGGGAGGGACAGCTATGCACACCTACAGTAAAGTTGCAGCAAAGTTTTGCAGAACAAGGCATTTCTTCTGCAGGGATTAATGGGTGCAAAAATGTATCTTGCATTTACTACAGGGTATGCGGTAAGGCCACATACAGCTTTTCAGCTCAGCTGAGTTAAAGGTATTCCAATAAAATAATAAAACATGCCTGGCAATAAACGTATGGTTGACTAGTACTGACGAAGCATAGGGCTGACGAGATCAGCTGATACTCATTAGCTCTTGTAGGTGGATTATGGCTGTTAGACTTTTGAACCTTCCCTCTATCTATTATGGTTGATAAATCTGTACTAATAATTTACAGACGAGAAACTATTTTCTCAGTGACGACAGGCACAGAAAAGACAAAAAACGTGAGTCTGAACTGTAGTACTTTTAAAATAATGCTGTTTTCTGCGGTACTTCCTATATGCTGTTGTTTAAGTTCTTGTGTTATCTGTTCCTGTCCTGATACTTGAGAATCAACAACATTCCTTTTAGTCGGAGGGTCTCCTTCTCACACTCTATTGAATTCACTGGATTCTGGAGCTTCTGTTAGTAATTCTTGGAGCATTCCCGTCTATTTCTGAATCTTAGTTTAAAACTTCTGGAGATAATTCTGTGGAACCCTCCACAACTGCCAAATCTAGTTGAGCCAGGAAAAAGCCCAAAGATTTTGGTAGTGTCCTTGATTTATTTTTTAGTTTATTCCCCAATTATATAGGAATAGGAGTTTCCAGGCCAGATCAGACTAGGTGTTCATCTATTCTAGTATCCTGTCTCTGACAGTGGATTAGCTTAACCCCCATCAGTTAGTGCTTGACTTGTGAATTTATTCATTTTTATTCTATCTAATGTAACCAGATGATCTCATTATCCATATGTGTCTAATCATAATCCTACTAAGCATTTGCCCTTAGTGACATCATGTGTTGGTGAATGCAACAGGCAATGATTTCCTCTTCTTCAGCCACTATTAAACGTTTAACTCAGGCTATTTTCCAACCATTTTTGTTGTTAAAGCTGCATTATGATGGAACAGTGCTGACACCATAAGTAAGGTTGCAGTAGAGCTTTGCAGAATAAGTCATTTCTTCCACAAGGAGAAATAGGTGCACAAATGTACATGTGCATTTACTGCAGGATAGGGGGTAAGGCTCCATGCAACTTTTCAGCTTAGTTGACGTAAAGGTCATCCAATAAAATAATGAAACATTCCTGGCAATAAACTTCCAGCTTACTGGAACTGTTATAAAGCACATGGCTAACAAAATAAGTGGTTAATCACCAAAATGGTGTAATGGCCATGTAGGAGCAAAAATTACTTCCTGTTCTGCATCCAATGGGTCCCCTTTGTTCCACCTTTTACCAATACTTAACTCTCTTTTTCTTTGCCTGATCATTAACTTTGAGATGTGCCTCCCTTAACATCTTGACCCTATGATAATATAATTACTAGTCTCGCTTAAGAACACTAGAGCTGCCATACTGGATCAGACCATGGTCCATCTTACCTAGTATCCTGTCTCCAACAGTGGCCTGTACCAAAGCTTCAGAGGAAGTGTACATAATATGGTTGTTTTGTAGTGATCCACCTGTCTTTTCTTGGCAAAGAGTCAGAGGTTTAGGGTTGTCCCATGCATGGGGTTGGATTCATGACCATCTTGGCTAATAGCCATTCATGGACCTATCTTCCATTAACTTATTTGAACCCAGTTAAAATTTTGGCCATCACAGCATCCTCTTGCAATGAGTTCCACAAGTTAGTTGTACATTGTGTGAAAAAGTACTTTCTCTTGTTCGTATTAATCCTGGCTGCCTATTAATCAGAGGACCTCCTTTTAATTTATTATTATGTGAAAGGGTAAGCAACGATTCTCTGTTCACTTGTTCCACACTATTGATAATTTTATAGATCTCTATCACATCCTCCTTTAGTCATCTCTTTTCTAAGATGAACAAAGCAAAAAGTCTTTTTAGTCTCTCCTTGTATGGAAGTGTCATAACTATAAAGGGAAGGGTAATAGCTGTCCTGTGTACAGTACTATAAAACCCCTCCTGGCCAGAGACTCCAAAATCCTTTTCCCTGTAAAGGGTTAAGAAGCTCAGGTAACCTGGCTGGCATCTGACCTAAAGGACCAATAAGGGGACAAGATACTTTCAAATCTTGGGGGGGGAAGGCTGTAGTTAAGCTTAGAGGTTTTCATGCAGGCTCCTACATTTGTACCCTAAAGTTCAAAGTGGGGATCCAGCCTTGACAGGAAGCCATTCCAAACCCTTAAAAATCTTTGTTGCCTTTCTCTAAATATTTGCCAATTCCACTATATACTGTTTGAGATGAAGCAACCAGAACAGGACACAGTATTCATGGTATGGGCACACCATGGATTTATATAGTGGCACTGTGATATTGTGTACATTATTTACTGTCCCTTTCCTAATACTTTCTAACATAGTTAGCCTTTTTGACCACTGCCATGCATTGAATGCAATTTTTCAGATAACTATCCCCAGTGACTTTTAGACCTTTCTAGGCTGGTAACAGCTAATTTAGAATCTAGCATTATATATATATTTTTTCCAATTTGAATTACTTTGAACTTATCAACAATGTGTTTCATCTGCCATTTTGTTACCCAGTCACTAGTTTTGTGAGATCCCTTTGTAACTCCTTGCAGTCTGCTTTGGACTTAACTATCCTGAATAATTTTGTATCATATGCAAACTTTGCCACTTCGCTGTTCACCACCTTTTCCAGATCATTAATGAATATGTTGACCAGCACAGGTCCCAGTGCAAATCGTTCGGTTATCCCATAATTTACCTCTCTCCATTGTGAAAACTGACCATTTAGTACAACCCTTTGTTTCCTATCTTTTACCAGTTATTGATCCATGAGATCCATGTTTCCTTCTCATCCCATCACTACTTAATTTCTGTAAAAGCCTTTGGAGAGGGACCTTTTCAAAAGCTTTTTGAAAATCCAAGTGCAGTCCATCTTCCACATATTCAGTCTAGTTGTCCTCTGTTTCCTTGTGGTCTCCTCTGTCCTCAAAAACTTTCAATCCTAACTGCTTTTCCAGCAACTAACCCATCACTCTCCACCATTTCCTGTCCATTTTTGGTTCATCTTGCCTGTTTCCACTGCCTCAAGTTTCTCTCTTCCATTGCTCTCTCCTCAATCCCTGTTCCACCAAAATTGCTCTTAACAACGTCACTTATGACTCTTTCTAGCCAAGTCTAAATGACTTTTTCTTCTTTTGCTAATAGGTATTACATTATCTTCAGCAATTTAAAGTCATGTGCGTATGGGGACATCCACTAAAGTTGGTTCAAATTAACTAAAGGTGTGAATTTGAAGTTGATTAGCTAAACCTTGTTAAATCCCTGTGTGGACTCCCTCATTCAGAATTAAAGTGACCTTAAAATGTTAAAATAATTAATTAATGTGACCAACAGAAGCTGATGATATTGAACATATTCCTTGGTTTAATTCATATCTTAAGCTATGAAATTTAACTAACTAACCAACTAACTAACTAAATGGTGGCAATTCATTGCTGACATGAATGTTGTACTTCCTTGGAGTTGTACTTCTTCTGCTTTTCTGTTGTTATATTTCACAATAATTGTTACACTCCTCAAATGATATTCTTTTTTGCCCAATTTAGAATAAAAATAATTTTGCAGACATCATCCAGGAGGAAAATGGTAAGTTTGGTTTTTTTGTAACATACACATACCAAGGCATCAATTCAGCAAACCATCCCTAATTGGCAAAGCACTTAAGCACATGCTTAACATTAAGTATGTGCTTAAATTCTTAGTTCCTTTGGGCCCAAAAAAAGGACTATTCTATGACATAATTTATTATCTCACTGCCCGTCGCTGCAAAAATGAAGACTCGGGTCTTTCACATGAGTTTATAGCATTATAACTGATCCCACAGTTTCAAAAAAAAACAAAAAACAAAAACAAAAAAAGGGTGTTTCCTTAATTTTTTTCCATTTTCAAATTTTTTTGAAAAAAATAAATATTTCATTGAAAACAATATTTTCCAGATGAGAATTTCATTATCAATGAAATATTTTCTGATCAAAGAAGTGTTCTACAAGCTCTAAAGATGAGCTTGTGCCTATAGCTAAATTGGTTTCTAACTATTTCTGGGAGACTGCTGGGCCTTTTCATCAATCTATTTTACAGTTTTCTACACTGTGGTATCTGAATACCTTCCATGTAAAATCCATAGCAATAGCAAAATCCCTAGTAGATAGCATTGAATTTCTGATACTTCTCCCTTTTGGGGGTAAAAAAGCTGTTCGATGTAGTGTGTATGTGTGTGTGTGTGTGTGTGTATATATATATATATACACATTTATATAATTTTGTTAATATATATATATAATTTTGTTATTAAATTTTATTCAGGAGATTTTGAGGTTTATTTGTTTCAGATTTTTTGTTCGTGTTTGCTTTGTTAGTTTCTTTGTCTTGTTTTTGCTTGTTTTTTTTTACTTGATTTTTGGGGGGGGTAAAAGGTGGTGTTAGTACTGGGAATGGCATTCTTGTTGTGGAAAGGCCTTTGATCCATTAACTGATCTGAAAATTAAGGACTGAGGTCTTAAACTGGCATTGGCATCAGCATCAGAAGCTGCCTGGGATCCAGTGGAAAGACAGGCCTGAAGTGCCATGGGGAAGACTGGCAGCTGTATGTTGTGCCAGCTGGAGCCTGTCCATCACTTTCACATTCTGCTTCATATATGGGGATTTAAAGCAATCCAGCCTGACGGTAACAGATGCACAAATCACTATGGGTAGGGCCTCATCTGAGAGGAAAGAATAACATTTCCTAGCAAGATGGAGGTGAAAGAAGGCATTTTTATATTCCAGCTTAGCAAGGAGTCAAACAGAGGAGAAAGCATTTCCTCTTTCTGACCAGGGTCACTTTGGTCTTGCCTGGAGTCAGCTGCTTCTCATCCAAGGGCTGATTTTCTGGAGGCAGTCTGACATGTTAGGAATGATTGTGGTGGCATCAGATAAGAATGATCTATATAGCTGAATGTCATCAGCATACTGCTAGCAGCTAAGCAGTCTCTCAATATCTTTCCCAATGCTTTCACATAGATATTGGATATGGGGTGTAGATTCATGCAGGACCACACAGGCTTTTGGAGAGGAAAAGCAGTTGCCCATCACCACTGTGAGTTCTGCTGGAGAGGAATGCCTGGAGCCGCTGTAGTATTGGGCCATCCTCTCCTGTGGTGTCATGCAGGCCAACTAGTAGTACTGGGAGGTCCTCTATGTTGCAAGCTGCAGAGATGTATGAGCATGGAGCTCTTACCTGGCACCTTTCTTGACACAGGAAGGAAATTATTTGACAACTCCTTAACTGTATAATTCCCATATTTTATGGCATTATGTTGTTTTGTTTTGTTTTAATTTATTAGAACAACCTTAACTGAACAAAAATGTTGGTTTTTTGCCTATGAAGTATGGTATATGGATTGTATTTTTCAAGACCACCTAACAGATTTAGACACAGATTTAGACAAGTTCCATTGAAAATCAATGGAACTTGTGGTCCCAAGTCACTTAGGAACTTCTGAAAATTTTTCCAATAGTGTTTAATTATATGATCACATATAACATGCATATTCATTATGGCATTTCCTGACTTGAATGTTGGACAGTACATCTGTAATGTTCTGACAACACAGACCTGTGTATGTGCAAAAAAAAGATGAATCCCACTCTTCAAAACTTTGAATTCTCCATCACTGGCAACTTTCAAATTATACCAGTTGTTTTCTTTAAAAGACCAGCTCTAGTTCAAACAGGAATTGTGTGGGGGAAGTTCTCTGCCCAGTGTTACACAGGAGGTCAGACTAAATGACCACAGTGGTCCCTTCTAGCGTATGAATCTATGACTCTATTGATTTTCAAATTAAATTCAGCAATAAAAATATCACATTTTGCATTCACATACAGGTTGCTGATAAAGAATTGTCAGTGTGAACAGAAAGTTATATGGTCATGCTGCAAATTTCAAACTGGTTGGTTAGATCCAGATTATCACAGTACCTGCATTATTAATCAGTGAAACAAAGGAAGGGAAAACAATCAGATAAAGTGTATTTTTTATTAAATAAAAAATGAATATGGAGTTGTTTTAACCTCTCGCTTGCATTTACTTTGTAATGGAATGTCATGGGCTTTTTAACTTGTTTTTCTTTCTCTCTCTATTAATATAAAGGACCGGATTTTGTCACTTTTCTCGTTCTGTCCATGTAGCCCATGTAAGAAAGAAAATCAACAAGCAGATCGTTCAGGTAAGGGAGACTACATGATGCATGATTCTGAATGTGGGTAAATTACTAGAATGTAAATGATGCTGAAAACAGCTGTTTGCTGATGCTCCATATTCGCACTAGTGCAGAACGTCCTGCTGAACTTGTATTCAAAAGCTGGTTTATTTGCTTTCTCCATTACCTGTTCATTGCCAATTTTCTCCAATCAGATGGAGGACCAAACTGTGATGTAATCACTCCAGGTCTCCCAAGTGAAAAGTGCACTTGGGTGTGACTATTTGTGGCCATTTAATCATACTGTTTCTTATGAACGTCCCACTGTAGATTGGACTTTAACAAGTCCAGTCAAGACATCAAACTGCATCCCATAAACGACATCACTGGTGTCTGATTTGTAGTGTCATGGGCTGCACTCCTATAGGCCAATAATATTTTTGCAGTTTTGCGCTAGAAGCTGCCTTTATCCAGGATCACTTGCTTGAATGTCTGAATTAATCTTTCTACTAAACCATTATGGCAGGATGGAAAGGAGCTGATGGCGTAGCTGGTGGCATATTTGATACTATGTTTTTGACAAATAGTTGGAATGCTTTGGATGTGAATTGAGTCTAATTGTCATTTATGATGTGTTCAGGAACTTCTGACCTTGAGAACGAGTCTTAAAGCTCTCACCCTCTGGGCTGAACTAGTTGAATTCACACAGAATAAATCAGGCCATTTAAAATTGCTCCTTCTACTGTCAAAAAAATGCTTCATAAATGGTCCCGTGTTGTCTATATGGATTTTCTGCTGGCAGGGTAGTTGGTCACTCCCAAGGATATTATGGAGCATGTTTAGGCCTGAATTTCATTTGATGACAATCTTGACATTGTTTTGCTATTTCCTCTATTTGTGCAACAATCTTTGACGACCACACACAGCTCCTGTCAAGGTATTTAATTTTTGCAATATCCAAATGGCCTTTGTGTAATTCTTTTAGTATGTGTGACTCATTGCAATAGCATACATTTTAGCGCCTACTGGATCATTTTTAGTTTTATGTTGTACCATAGGATTTGTCATTGGGAAGGGTTCAGTTTGCACCATATAGAACATATTGACTGTCTCTGATTCCACATCAGAATTCATACCTACCTCTTCCAATGTCCAGGGTGAAAAGTGAGCTGTATTTGCATGTTGGTTGTTAACCTTGAACTGAGTACCAAGAGTATCACCCATGTTTGTAACCAAGCCTCAGTCATTGCCAGGATTCCTTTCTTTGGATTAATAATTGAAATTAGCTCTTGGCACTCTATAACCAGTCAATCATTTCCAATACAGACATTGGGGAAACTGTCCAACTACCCAGACTAAACTCAGAACGTAGTTCCGTTCTGCGGCAGTGAGAGATCTAGAAGCAAAGACAGTCAGTCTTTGAGTACAATCTTTCCTCACTGCTCCCATTGCATAACTTTGCAGGTAAAGATGTTCTGTAGTGAGTAAGGAACATTTTAGAGGATATGAGCTTCTTGGCCTCAGTAATAGGCTTGATGCACTGTGTGGACCAACAACATTTCTGTCCGTTGTGTCACAGCTCATTTAGGAGCTATAACACTGTTTCTGTATTAGGCAAGAATCTGTGGTAATAGCTGATCAGCCCCAGAAAATGGTGTCATTGTGATACATTTTGTGTTTGGGGCACCTTAAAGACAGCTTCAGCTTTATCTTGCAATTTATGCAAACCACCTTTATGGATGGTATGGCCACAATATATAATTGAGTCAGTGTGTGTGTCAGTGGGGGGAGGGGGATCACATACATTTTCCGGAGTTTGCTCTGAGAACTATACTCAGACAGTGCCTTTAGGAGGTTTCCAAGGTGCTTTTTGCCATTAGTGCCAATGACCAGTATATTATCTAAGTAACACTGACTGGCAGGAATGCCATGTAACACCTGGTCTATGGCTCACTGCCAAACAGCAGGTGTGGACATTAATCTAAACACCAACCTTTTATATTGGAATAAGCTCCTGTCTGTGTATTTCTTGTCACTGCCTTCAATCTTCAATAGGTTTGGGCTTGGTCAGTCTTGGAGAAATGCCTCCTACCAGCTAATGAAGCAAGTATATCTCTAGTCTAGGTAAAATATACTGATCCTCAGTCAATACTGAGTTAATGGAAACCTTGAATTCACCACAGATATGGACATGCAAATAGGTCTTTATTACATCACATACATTTCTCTATATCTGTGCATTGTTTGGGGAAATAGATGATACTTTGCATTGGAAAAGCTGCTTCAGCATCACTGCAAAGGTATATTGACCACAAGCTCCCGTAGGAGATGTCTGGTAGGATCTAGGCCCAGTTGGGTTCTAAGGAACACGTTTATCAATGTGGGGATTGTGGTGGTGATCTAGAGACCCAATTGGAGAGTGGTTGGGTTGCAGAATCCCATCTCCGAGCAAACTGGAGGCATGGGGTATACCAATTTATGTCTTCTTTCTGCCTTTATTCCCTTCACTCTTGCTTAAAAAGAAAAATTAGAATTACAGGAAAGTAGTTTTTCCTTTGGAACCATTGCAGGTTTGCTCTGTGTTCACACCAGTGCTGTTTTAAACTGTTTCAGTTGCAATTCTCTCTGGTTACCTGTCATACAGTTCCCAAAACACCCTCAACCAGCAATGGATTCTGAGAGATTATAAAAGGGCCTGGAAAAGGGGCTTAAGAAGGTGCAGCCTGCCTTGGGACCATGACACATACTAATGGATCCTGATGTTGGCTCAGGACCTTTATTTGTCGGCATATTAAAAAAATGTGCATCCCCTATGCTGAAATATTTTTTTTTTGTCCTTTTTCAGTACCATTGACGGTGAGTAATGGTAAGTTTATCCATTGCTGGAATTTACATCCAGAGCTCCAGTGTAGACATAACCTCTGAGTGTAAATAGTCTCTTCAGAAGATTTGTATGCTCTGCACATTAGCACTTTCATCCCACCTTTGGCTACGAGTATTAAGTCACAAGAGGAATTCTTTCAGTAGTGTGAATGGTGCAGGCAATTATGAGGCAGTTCAGAACCCCAAAAATATACTCATAATCCATGAAGACATGAAGTATCTGGAGATCGTCTGAGCTGAAGAGGTGAACAGGGTCAGCAATGCAGATTACATATTGTTGAGAGAGATAGGCAGTAGGGTTTTAGGAGATAAGTTAGAAATTTTGGCCTAAGGTGCTAAATAAATGACTTCCTCTCACCTGCCCAGCACCACCCTGTGAGACACCAAGCCCTTGGTTATTCCCCTGGAGAAGTGCGGTTCTCTACCCCCAGTTCATGTATGCTCCATGCTAAAAGCACAAATCTAAGCCTCCATTCATAATTACTTTGAAAAAGTGCATATATTGAAATGGTCTTTGATTTTGTTTTGTTTTGTTTTTAAGAGGAACTCCAGAGGACAAATGGTGAGTTTTCACATATTTATTATTTTAGTTGTATTATTTTTAATTATTAGGGAAGCACTTCTCATGGTTCCATAGCAAGGACTGAGTTGAGTTTTGCACCTAAAGCAGGGATTCAGGCACTTTGTTACTGATCAGTTTGATTTAATCTACAAACACTACTGT
Source organism: Trachemys scripta elegans (assembly GCF_013100865.1). Taxonomy (NCBI): domain Eukaryota; kingdom Metazoa; phylum Chordata; order Testudines; family Emydidae; genus Trachemys; species Trachemys scripta. Next base: position 889,106 of record NW_023260511.1, on the reverse strand, counting down.
GAACTGCAGAAATTATGGATATTCCATAAAAACATCAGTACAGGTTGGATTTAAGGTTTTTGGTTGTCTTAACTCTACATTTTCATCCTTTGGCATGTTTGGATTTCTCTTAAATTAAACCTAAACTCTTTATTTATTAGGTTTGCAATGATTGTTTGGGGATTATGGCATTCCTGTAATGTATTAAACTACAGATATAGCTACTTTTCTTCTTTACTCCAGTTCAGCAGTGGTTTTTTTTTGGGGGGGGAGCTCTGTTTTGGCCATGTTGAGTTTAAACTGACATCTGGACATACAAAATGAAAAATCAGAGAGGTACTGAACTCTGGGGTACAGATGTGGGGACCCCCTAAGATTATTTTTACCAGCTTAGGTTAAAAACTTTCCCAAGGTGCAAATTCCACCTTGTCCTTGAACAGTATGCTGCCACCACCAAGTGATTTAGACAAAGAATCAGGGCAAGGACCACTTGGAGTCCTATTCCCCCAAGACCTACACCCCCTTTCCTGGGGAAGGCTTGAGACTAATATCCTCAACAATTGGTACAGGTGAACACAGACCCAGACCCTTGGATCTTAAGAACAATGAAAAATCAATCAGGTTCTTAAAAGGAGAATTTTAATTAAAGAAAAGGTAAAAGAATCACCTCTGTAAAATCAGGATGGTAAATACTTTACAGGATAACAAAAGATTCAAAAACACAGATGCTTTCCCCTCTAGGCAAAACTTTAAAGTTACAAAGAGAGGGATAAACCTTCCTCCTAGCACAGGGAAAATTCACAAGCTACAACAAAAGATAATCTAACACATTTCTTTGTTATTACTTACTATTTCTGCAATATTAGATGCTTAGTTCAGATATGGTTTAGGGAGATGTATTTTCCCTGCCCTGGTTCCTTGCTGATTCCGAGAGAACAAAGGAACACAAAAAACCCCTTCCCCACATATTTGAAAGTATCTTCTCCCCTTATTGGTCCTTTTGGCCAACCAGGTTATCTGAGCTTCTTAACCCTTTACAGGTAAGGATGGATTTTATTCTACCTGTAGCTGTATGTTTATGACAGGTACTATTTCAATTTTGACAGGAGACAGTTCTGGAGTAGAGAGGTAGGTCTGTTGAGTTATCAGCATAAGGGTAATAGTACAATTTGGTTTTGTGGATTAGATAACTCAGAAACTAAGAGCAGAGGAAGAAGAGAAGTGGACCAAGAAGAGCACTCATAGACCCCCCTCCCAAAAGTTGGAGGTGGGATAGTTCCAGAGAAGGAGCCCTTAGAGACAGAAGAGGAAAACTAGAAAAGGATGGAGTCAAAAAAACAAGAAAGGGCAAGTTTTTGAGAAGAGCATGGTTGACTGTGTTGAAGGAGGCTGACACATCAAGGAGGATGAGGCTGGAGTACTAGTTCTGATCTTTCTCCGGGAGGAAGTCATTAAGGACTTTAGTGAGAAACATTTCAATGCAGGAGGTGGAAATCAGATAGAAGACATCTGAGGATGGAACTGGAGAGGAACTTTAGACATACACTGTAAACAACATGTTCAATGACCTTAGCGATGAAAGGGAGAAGAAACATGGGGCCAGAAGTTGGAGAGGCAAGTGGGGATAAAGGTGTTTCTTTGTTTTGTTTTTTTAAGATGGAAGAAATTAAAACATGTTCATATTCTGGGAAGCCAGAGAAGAATTGGTTAAAGAGAAGAGTAACTGTGAGATGAACATGGGCACAATGAATATCTGGAAATGGGATGGGCTGGGCTCACTGGGACAGGTGGAGGGGTTAGAGGAGGAGACCAGATGAGAAACTTCTGCATTTGTGCCAGGGAGAAGGAAGAGAGGAAGGGAATGGGAAGGTTTGGTCAGCATAGGGGAGGGGAAAGGGAAGGAGAACAGAGTGGAGGAGAAGGGTAGTCAGGTAGAGGGAAAGGGAGAGTCACATTGTATTTTGTCAGTTTTCTTTTTTAAATACATCAACAAATTCCTGTGCAGAGAGAACTGTAGGCAGCGTGGGGCAGAAAATGTGAGGAGATGGTTAAAGGTCAGTTGGTATTATGGGTGTTGGCAGGGCCAATCAGAGGGGGGTGTATGGCAGGAGGGCCATTTAGCCTGGGCCTCAAGCTCAAAGGGGCCTCAAATTTAGACACTTGTTAATTTTTCGGCATTTGATAAGTTTCGCAATTTGTTTTTGTGTGCATCCCTATCAGACCAAAATGTGACACACTCTCTCAGCTTAGAGCTGCAAATTTAAGCAAATAAGAGATGTGATTTGGTAAAAGATATAATTTTTTTTTGTTAACTGATATAGATTGTCATATTAAAGAATTAAAAATGTTCATAAATATTAATAAAAATATATCGGTTCTGATGGCACAAGATTAGACCATGATGAATGTGTCCTCTCAGATCAGCTGATTATATAAACAAACCACTACCAGAGGCTGGTGCTGGATCAAGTGCATGTTGAAAGGTAGAGAATTGTTACATTTTAGTGTCTTTATAGTTTTATGGCTAGTTGACTAAGGAATTATTTATGTGTGAGAATTCCTCATTATTATCTCCATATGGTAGTTAAAAGTGGTGACTGGTTGGTTGGTTGAACCCTAGCTTGCTAGCTTGGCTATCATCATAGGTTTTCATAGTCTATAGGCCCAGATTCAAGGTGCAAGTTTGTGAGGACAATCTTGTACAGTGAGTTTCGTGAGGACACATGTTTGAAATTTTTGGACATTATCCCTCTGTCTGTATCCGTCTCTGTGTTTACTATATATATGTCATCCCTTTGTCTTCAGATCAGTCTGTTATATTATACCTTGCGTGCTTGAGTTTTGACTCAGTGATAAGGATAATAACCTGTCTGACTGTTTCATTTTGTGTTCTTAATTAGTATTCCTTCGTTTTACATCTTTTCAGCATTTGTGTACCATTCAGCATTTGTGTACATGTTTACAGTAGAAGATTTCAAGTGTAGATTAGCTACTTATTTACAGCAGAATATTTCAAATGTGGATAGGCTACATATTGACCAGATAGATCACTATGAACAGGAGATTTGAAAGTGGTGCAAGCAAGAGACGGCAAAAACAACTGAGTGAAGCAGCAGCTAAGAGCTCAAAGTCAATCACTTCATTTCTCAAACCACTGTAAAACACACCTTACCCAACAAACAATGCTACAGATGAAAACTCTGCAACTGCAAGAGGTGATATTTCAATGTCAATACCTGAACATGAGGACAGTAATCAAGAAAGAGATGTGCCAACAGTAACAGATGCAGCAGAAGATCCTGTGTATGATCAAGAAACTCAACAGCAACAGGAAGTTGTAGATCTTACGCAGCAAGAGCAATTCATGACTACTACAGGTTTTACTGTGACTGACATTGGAATTATTGACAAGAGCAATGCTGCCCAAATACAATCTTTTCTTCAAATTAGTTGTTTTGAAATTCCAAGTAACAGTCCATGAGATGCTGATAATCATGCTTTCCCTACTCGTCTGCTGACAAAAACTCTTCCAAATGATGAGATCTGCACAAGAGACTGGTTATGCTGGAATATGGAAAAACAATCTCTGTACTGTGAACCCTGCTTCATTTTGAACAAAAGTGCTGCAAATGCATCAGTTCTCTCTGATCAATCAGGATGGAATGTCAACAGAGGTTGGAGGAAATTGAAAGACCAAATACCATCACATGAGAGTTCAACATCACACAAAGAAAACTGTTGCATGGAAATCAGCCAGTAGGGCAGCATCAGCTGAAAGTTCAGTTGAGAATTTACTCTTGACTGAAATCTCTACAGAAACTAATCACTGGGAAAAAAAACTTCCTGAGTGCATCCTGAATGTCATCGTTTTTCTTTCTGAGTGGGGATTGGCTTTCTTTGGTTCCAGTCAACGTATTGGTGATCGTGCAAATAGAAACTTTCTAGGCATAGTTGAGCTCCTCAGCAAATATGACCCACTTTTATCAGAGCATGTTAAACGTGTTTGAGAATCACAAGAGAGTCAAAAACACATGCAAGTCCATTATCTCCCCACATTCATACATAACAAGTTTATTGAGCTATGTGGGTCGTTCGTACAAACAACAATTTTTGATGAGATTCAAAATGCCAAGTATTTTTCAATCATTGTTGATGCCACTCCAGATTGTCCACAAGGAACAGACTACTATGGTTATTCAATATGTTAAGATTGTAGACAGCTCAAAATTTTCAGTTGAAGAAAGTTTTATTTTGTTTGATAATTTCATGAGAAAAACTGGAAAAGGAATTGCTGCTCAAGTACTAGCAATTCTAGAAGGTTTTAAGTTAGATTTTCAAGTCTGCATTGGTCAAGCCCATGAAAATGGATCTAATGTGGCTGGGAAGTACAAAGATGTCCAAGCAGCTCTGCTTGAACATAATTCAAACTGTATTTTCTCCAGCTGTGGAAACTATACACTAAACCTTTTAGGCGTTGACTGTGCTGAATCATGCAAGGAGGCAATTATTTTCTTTGGAACTGTTCAGCAAATGTACAATATCTTCAGTAGCAGTCCACAAAGGTGGGAAATTCTGAAGCAATATCTTCCTCTTTCACTGCATGGGATGTCCAAAACTAGATGGTCTGCACTGATTGATGGTGTTCAACCAGTTGCGTGGCATTTGAATTCAGTGAGAAAGGCTTTAAATGAGCTTCAATCTCTCAATCTCACGTCACAGGCTTAAACTGAATTTCAGTCTAATCAGAAGCACATGTCCAAATTTGAATGCATTCTGATGTCATCTTTGTGAATGAAGCTACTTACAATGATCCACCAAACTAATCTGGTAATTGAAGCACGCAATGCTACACTTGAGGTTGAAAGGGATAGCACTGAAATTCTTATCAATGACATTCAACAGATTCATGAACAAAGGGATGCGATCCTGACTGAGTCCAAATTACCCTGTTTCCCCGAAAATAAGACAGTGTCTTATATTAATTTTTGCTCCCAAAGATGCGCTAGGTCTTATTTTCAGGGGATGTCTTATTTTTCAGAAATGAAAAATGCCTTATTATCGGTGGATGCCTTATTATCGGGGAGGTCTTATTATCGGGGGGATGCCTTATATTACAACGAGAGGCAAAACTGTAAGTAGGCCTTATTTTCGGAGGATGTCTTATTTTCGGGGAAACAGGGGTAGTAGCACAGAATATTGGCATTTCATCTGAGTTCTACATCAGTCACAACTTACCTACTGAATCCCATGCCGAGCAGCATTATAGGGTCAATGTCTTCCTTGTCATCATTGACTCTGTTCAATCAGGTCTTACATATCAATTTGTGTCACTGCTACTAATCTGTACCCTTTTGGGGTTTCTTTGGTAGTTCAACAGACTGAGTAATGAAGATCTACTTTCTTCAGCTGAACAATTTCAGCCACAGTACAACAAATAAATCTCAAAAGAGCTCAGCGACGAGGTCATCTTCCTCAAATGAATATACTCCAAAAACTTTAAATTGGATTGCAAATGCCAAGCAAAAGGAATTGCTTCAAGAATTACTCAAACTTGGACTCTCTGGGGTGTTTCCTAATATCACAATTACATTGCGTATTTTTGTCAGTTTGTCTGCATCAGTGGCTTCAGGTGAATGCACCTTCAACGTATTGAAGCAGGTAAAGAACAATCACTGTTCATCTATGAGACAAGAGTATTTGAATAGGCTCACCATGCTTAATATCAACTGTGACCATCGCACGAAAGCTAGATTTTCCCTCAATAATTAGTGCATTTGCACAGAAAAAGGCTAAAAAAGCATTTGTTAAATAAAAAAAATCAAATTATGTCTCACTCTATTTTGGTCCCTTATTTTGTTTTCATGTGTCACCATTTTTTATCTTTATTATGGCTAGGGGACTCAAAAGCTGGAAGTGGCCCGGGCCTCTCTGGACCTCTGAAAGGTCCTGGGTGTGGGAGTCAATCAAGGTAGAGAAGTAAAGTTGTTGGCTAGGAAGATGTCAGAACTAAAGAAAGAGAAAACAAGTTTGTAGTGGAGGTAGCTGGTCTTGTCACAGGATTCCCACCAGAAGCTCCATGGCAGGAGTGGAGGAAACAGATGTTGGGGTGATCCTGGGTACGAGGTTTGCAGGGAGGCTTTGTGATGGGAGAAGGGAGCAAAAGAGTCAAGGGTGGAGGAGTGAAGCATGGAGAGAATCAACACCATATTGATGGAAGAAAGGTCAGGGAGGAGATGGCTGAGAGCAGAACAGAAGTCACCTGCACGGAATCACTGGAAACCAAATAAGAGTCAGATGACAGAGTGAGAGGGAGAGGACAGAGGTCAGAGAAAGAGAACTCAGCAACACAAAGATTAGGAGATAAGTGCTTAGTGACAGCCTGGCCAATGAATGACCTTTTGCTGATTGCGTGGATTGACTCAGAGATGTAGGTCAAAGGAGGAGGTGAGTGTGAGCAAACATCTGGCTTAGATTTCAAATGGACATCAACATGGAAACTGAAGTCACCAAAAATATTGTGAAGAGAGGAAGAACAAGAACAGGGAGTCAAAAGCTTAAAGGAAGGCTGGTGGGGAGGACCTGAGTGAACAGTAAATGACAGAAACATGGAGGGGGAGAGGAGAGAAGCATCAGACGCAGTGCTGCTCAAAGTGTGTCAGAGCAGGCGGAAGGGTTTGTAAGTGGCAGGAATGAGAGAGGAGAAGCCCAAGACCCTGCCATCCAGGATGAGGAGTATGACAAAAGGAGAGGCCTCCATGAGACAGGGCAGCTGCAAGGGTAGTGCCAAATGAAGGGGTCCAAATCTCTGTGAGAGCCAGGAGGTGGAGGGAGCAAGATATGGAGAGGTCGTAGCTGGCTGGGCTCTTTTTAGAGATGGAATGGGCATTCCAGAATGAGCAAGAGAAGGGAAGGGAGAAGGGTGAGGAAGATGGGTAAAGTACCTGAGGTTAGAAGTGGTGTGGTGAGACGGGCAGAGTGGTTGGTGAGAAGGGTATAGGAAATGGAGGGAGAGCCAGAGCTGGGGCAGACGGCACCAGAGGGGAAGTGAAGAATACAGATGTGGGACATAGATTTCTGCTGGTGGGAAGAGAAGGGTGAAGAAGGGGAGAGGACTAGGTAGAGTTACTGGCAACTGTAGAGCGGTGAAAGTAACAAAGAAGAAGAAATGGAGATAGTGGTAGGAAAGGGAAAAGAGGAGAATGGAGGAAAGAGGAGGAGGGTGAATGCTATTAGGGAAGGATGTAATGAGCAACATGAGTGAGTGGCAGATGGCGAGGATTACAAACAAATTCAGCAATGGATAATTAATGGGAACCAATAAGATCAATGGCAATGAGTCTGTTCCATTTTGAATTACACAAAATACCATCTACACCCTGCAATGTTGAGATCCAGAACACCTGCAATCAGTTACAGATTCTGTAGGTCAGTGATCTCTAGTGGTTGTAGTGTGAGAACATAAACACAAAGAGCCATGCTTTAAGCAGTAACTAGAGAAGTCCCTTTCTTTATTAGGATCCCCCTGGAATATACCCTGGTCCTCTCTGGTTATTATGGAGGACTAGGAAATCTAGAATTACTCCACATCTCCCTTTCTCTATAAGAAAATATTAAAACTTAGCTTATAAACCATTGTGTATAAATGCAACAATTCAAAATAAACTTCAAGTTCCTTAAAACTATTTACTTTAATATGTCCCCTTATCAGTTGTTTATAAGTAGTCCTGAGCAATGTTTCAAAGATAAAATTTTTTAGGGGATCTGATGAATCTTTCAGACTGTGTTCTTACTTCTGTTGAGTTTGTGCATGGAGTTCCCTATGAAGAGTGATCACTTTCTGAAAGAGTACATGTAGGTCACAGATTCCCTTTTTGTTGTGTAGGGGAAATAATGAAAATGAACCCTATTCCTCCAGTGAAGTCCTTCTGGAGCCTCCACTAGGTAGGATCTGGGAGTTTCTGCTGAGTTATGAATAGTTCCAAATGTCTCAGAGGTTTTGAGCTAAATTTTATTCCTGGTCTCAGTTGAAGTAGTGCTTTAGTTCTGTGCCAAATATTGAAGTTTTATTGCTGATGAACTTTTATTTCAGCATCCCCATTTTAGAAAGTGCTTCACATAGGTCACTTAGGTTTAAGTTGTATTAGTGCAACAGGTATGAGCATCTTTAGTCATATTCCCATCAGAAGTTCTGCTGGAGAAAGCCCAGGTGCGAGCAATGTTGACGGATATGTTAATAGTGCCTTATTTTTGCAGAAGTCTTTTAAAAGTCTGCACTACTCTCTTCACTCTTGTTGCTGTCAAGGCTGGATCCCCACTTTGAACTTTAGGGTACAAATGTAGGGGCCTGCATGAAAACTTCTAAGCTTAACTACCAGCTTAGCTCTGGTTCAGCTGCCACCATTTCAATGGGTTCCATTCCTGGGAAACCTTGAAAAACCTTCACCAAATCCCTGGTGAATACAAATCCAAACCCCTTGGATCTTAAAACAAGGAGAAATTAACCATTCCCCTCCTTCCTCCCACCATCTCCTGGTGAATCAAGATCCAAACCCCTTGGATCTTGAACAAGGAAAAATCATTCAGGTTCTTAAAAAGAAGGTTTTTAATTAAAGAAAAAGGTAAAAATCATCTCTGTAAAATCAGTATGGAAATTAACCTTACAGGGTAATCAGACTTAAAGAGCTCAGAGAACTGCCCTCTAGTCTCAGGTTCAAAGTACAGCAAACAAAGATAAACACTCTAGTAAAAGGTACATTTACAAGTTGAGAAAACAAAGGAAAACTAACACGCCTTGCCTGGCTATTTACTTACAAGTTTGAAATAGGAGAGACTTGTTTAGAAAGATGTGGAGAACCTGGACTGATGTCTGGTCCCTCTCAGTCCCGAGAACGAACACACTCCCCAACAAAGAACACAAACAAAAGCCTTCCCCCCCCCCAAGATTTGAAAGTATCTTGTCCCCTTATTGGTCCTTTAGGTCAGATGCCAGCCAGGTTACCTGAGCTTCTTAACCCTTTACAGGGAAAAGGATTTTGGAGTCTCTGGACAGGAGGGGTTTTATAGTACTGTACACAGGACAGCTGTTACCCTTCCCTTTATAGTTATGACAGTTGCTCTGGGGGCAATATGGAGAACTAGTATGGTGTTCAAAATTGATGTCTCATGCAAATGTTAGAAGTGTTTCAGAGGTTAATAGAGGCCCATTAACCAACGTGAGGACTTCAGGAACTCCATGTCTAGCAAATACTTAATTTCTGGATGACCTGTGCCTGCAAAGTCTGTGTAAGTATAGCCAAGTCAATGTACCTGGAGAAGTAATCAACAACAATAATGTTTGTATATCCTTTCAGTAAAAACAAATCTGTTGCCAAGGTTTGTCAGGTAGCTTTGTAGAGACTAATGGCCTTCCATTTATAATTACTTTTTTAAAAGTGCATATTATTGAAATGATCTTTCTTTTTGTTTTTAAGAGGAACTCCAGAGGAGAAGCGGTGAGTTTGCATTAATTATTGACCCTTATTTTATTCAGCTTTCTGGGGCTATAAGCCCATGTAAGTAAATCTGGTATATGAGCTGCCTGTAATTATAGCATTGGAATTTTGGGAGCAGCATCTGAAATGGTTCATCCCAGGAGCAATTCATCAGAGACGAGTCAAGAAGCATGGAGGGAGGAATGGAGTAGGCAGATCCATGGCTCCATAGTCCTACAACTGGTCATCTGAACCTTTTAAAGGGCTGATGTAAATCAGTGGTTCTCTACCTTTCCAGACTACTGTACCCCTTTCAGGAGTCTGATTTGTCTTATGTACCCCAAGTTTCACCTACTTGCCACAAAATTAGACATAAAAATACAAAAGTGTCACAGCCTGCTATTACTGAAAAATTGCTGACTTTCTCATCTTGTCTATATGAAATTTTAGTTTGTACTGACTTCACTAGTGCTTTTCATGTATGCTATTGCAAAACTAGGCAAATATCTAGATGAGTTAATGTTAGGGTGACCAGATGTCCCGACTTTATAGGGACAGTCCTGATTTTTGGGTCTTTTTCTTATATAGGCTCCTATTACCCCCAACCCCCTGTCCCGATTTTTCACACTTGCTGTCTGGTCGCCCTAGTTGATGTACCCCCTGGAAGACCTCTGTGTACCCTCGGGAACATGCATACCCTGGTGAGAACCACTGATGTAAATTACTCCCTCCACTCTCCTGCCCAGCACAGTCCTGGGAGACACTGTGCCCTTTGGTTCTTCTGGAGAGGTGTGGTTCTCCACCCCACCTGCATATATTCTCCATGCTAAAAGCACAATCTAGACCTCCAGTTATAATTAGTTTGAAAAAGTGCATATATTGAAATGTTCTTTGTTCATTGAGTTTTGTTGTTTGTTTGTTTTTGTTTTTAAAGAGGAACTCCAGAGGACAGTTGGTGAGTTTGCACTGATTTCTGATTTTACTGTATTCAGATTTGCAGGGTAAGTAAATCTGGTATATGAGCTGCCTGTAATTACAGCATTGGAATTTTGGAAGCAGCATCTGAAATGGTTCATCCCAGGAGCAATTCAGCAGAGATGAGTCAAGAAGAATCATAGAATCATAGAATATCAGAGTTGGAAGGGACCTCAAGAGGTCATCTAGTCCAACCCCCTGCTCAAAGCAGGACCAATTCCCAGCTAAATCATCCCAGCCAGGGCTTTGTCAAGCCGGGCCTTAAAAACCTCCAAGGAAGGAGATTCCACCACCTCCCCAGGTAACGCATTCCAGAAGCATGGAGGGAGGAATGGAGTAGGCAGATCCATGGCTCCATAGCCCTATAACTGGTCATCTGAAACTTTTAAAGGGTGATATAAATTACTCCTTCCCCTCTCTTGCCCGGCACACCCTTGGGAGATACTGTGTCCCTTGGTTCTTCCCCTGGAGAGGTGTGGCTCTCCACCCCCACTCCATGTACGCTCCATGCTAAAAGCACAATCTAGCCCTCCATTTATAATTATTTTGAAAAAGTTCAGATATTGAAATGTTCTCTGTGTTGTTGTTTTTTAAAGAGGAACTTCAGAGGAGAAATGGTGAGTTTGCATTGATTTCTGAATATTTATAATTCTATTATATAATTTTTGTTGTTATGGAAGCACTTCTCATGGTTTCATAGAAAAGAGTGAGTTGACTTTCGCAGCTGAGGCAAGGATTCAGTCACTTGCATACTGATTTGTTTGGTTTAAACTGGGACTGCAAACACTACTGTGAACTATTCATAAATGTGTGGTTATTTCACAGTAATATATAATTGAGGCTAAGGTTGTCTGGGTGTCTTAATTGCGTATTTTCATCCTTTAAAGTCTTTGCATGGTTCTTAAATTAAATCTTAATTCTGAATGTCTTGGATTTGCAATATCTGTTTTGGAGATTAAAACATTTCTGTAACATATTTGAGCCTCAAACTACCGATATCTACTTTCATTCTTAACTTCAAGTTGAAATAATGTCATGGCCGGGTCATGGGCAGTCAGACCTAGTGATCAGAGCAAGAATGCATGGTCAAAAAGACAGGAGTTTAGGCACGGCCGGATTAACTTTTTTTGGGCCCGGCGCCAAACGTATTTATGGGCCCCCATTAGGGAAATGGGGCATGTGATGGGGAGCGGTCCGCAGAGCAAGGGGCCGGTTGGGGGCAATGAGACACAGCACAGCAGGAGTGGCCTCACTCAGCCCAGCACAAGGGCACTGTTTACAAACCCCAAACTGCTAGACACACATTGGCCCGCCCAACCCTGCGCTGCCAGTGTGCCCCTTCCACACTGCCCCCCTGCCCAGTGCCTTGCCCTTATGCCAGCGCCCCCTCACCCAGAGAGTTCCCCCGCAGATCCCTATGCCCAGCACCCCCTGCCTAGGGACCCCTCCCGCTGACATTCCACCACAACTACACAGCACCCTGCACACCATACCCCCTGCCCAGCTCCCACACCCACAGATCCCCTACTATCCAGCACCCCCTTCACAGTCCCACCATCACAGCTGTGCAGCGCCCCATATTCCTGAGGGAATTCTGCATCAAATTCTGGGCATAATATTTTAAAATTCAGATTTTTTTTATAATAAATAAATGTGGAAGCTCCACCATGGCAGTGGGGAGCACAGGCCACTGGCTGCATGGAGATGGGAGATAACCCTGAAGCCTCCCCTGCCCCCCTGGGACAGGGACTTGGCAGTGAGACTGAACCTGACCCTGACACAGCACAAGGGCCAGGCCTGCCACAGAAACACCCTGGGGCCCTGCCCCTTTTGTGCCAGGCACACCAGATGTGGGCAGGGAGGCTCAGCCCAGCAGCAGGATCCAAGTGCTGAGGGACTTAGTGTGGGGGTATCCAGATGGGGTAAGAGGGTTCTGTGTGGGGGTAAGAGGGTTCTGTGGGGGGCAGTCTGGGGGCAGGCAGCTCAGTGGGGGATCTGGATGCACAGGGAGGTGCCAGGTGCAGGGGCAATGGGAGTCTGCAGGGGGGACCAAGTGAAAGTGGTTGGAGCTCAGCGGGGAGGGGGAGTCTGGGTCCAGGGGAGGTGGGGTTGTTGTACTTAAAGTACTGCACAGGATCTTTTCAGGGGGAATAAGGCAAACGCCACATTCATTGGTAATACATGCATCAATCAACACTGTATCATATGTATATGATCTATATTACACTCATGCACTCACCCACACAAACATACTCCGTCTTGTTGTTGTTACCAACTAGTTGCTCCCCTTAACTTCACTGGCCAGGTGAGTTAGATTGGGAGGGGTGGAGCCGGGCTTCTGCCGATCTGGATCAATGCTCCGATGTTGACAAGACCCAGGGTCCTCTGCAAGACACCTCACATTTATAGCAGCTTCCCTCTCATGCAAATCTATACCAGATTCAAAATCTGTGTCCATTAGTCCTTTGTGCTGCTTCCTTCTGGGTGTTGTACCACTGCTGTTCAAAGAGGTTGTTTCCAAAAGAAGAAGCTTGAGTCTAAACCCCAGCCCTCCCCCAGGCCATCAATATGTCTGCTCTTCTTTAGTGAGCCCACTTGACAAGTTTGATTGTCCTTGGGTCTGGATTCCATCCCCTCTCCAACTAGCTGTCCGAAGGTGCTTGCCTTCCACACCTTACTCTTTTACACTTCATTCATTCAACATGCCAATTGATTAAGGGAGTGTGGGCAGGGGGAATCTTATTCTACTCCTAGCAAAAAGACAATTTTCTTCTACTTTAACTATCCTTAGGGGCTCTAACATTATACCCAGGGCCGGCTCCAGGCACCAGCCTAGCAAGCAGGTGCTTGGGGCGGCCAATGAAGAGGGGGTAATTGTGTCCGGCCCTTCGGTGGTAATTTGGTGGGGCCGTCACGCCCTCTGGGAGCGAAGCACCTGCCGTCGAATTGCTGCTGTAAAATGAAGCGGCGGTAGAGCTGCCGCCGATTGCAATCGCGGCTTTTTTTTTTTTTCTTGCTGCTTGGGGCGGCAAAAATGCTAGAGCCATCCCTGATTATACCAAGGCTTAACACAAAGTTTTCTGTAAGTTTTTCCACATAGGGATCTGATACAAAATTCCTATATCAAATGACTTGATACAAAATTGTATGAAAATAGCTTAATACAGGGTTATATGAAGAGGCATAATACAAAGTCATATGACAGTTATGTGAAGATGCTTAATACAGAGATTTATCTACAGGGTTCATTTGGGTGGGGGTCTAGGTGTAGGTGGTTGTGGCTCAGTGGGGAGGGTGTCTGGGGGGGCTCATCTGGGTGGTACAGATGCAGGGGAGGTGGGACTTGTCAGGGTGAGGGTTTGATGGGCCTGCTTAACAGGGGAGCCACAGCTGCTGCCAAGGGGATCCGCATGCAGGGACCCAGTTTCCCCTATCCCAGGGATCGGTAACCTTCGGCACATGGCCCACCAGGGTAAGCCCGGCCGGGCCGGTTTGTTTACTTGCTGCGTCCACAGGTTTGGCCGATTGCAGCTCCCACTGGCCGTGGTTTGCCGCTCCAGGCCAATGGGGGCTGCAAGAAGCCGCGGCCAGCACATCCCTCGTCCTGCAGCCCCCCATTTGCCTGGAGCCGCAATCGGCCGAACCTGCGGATGCGGCAAGTAAACAAACTGGCCCGGCCCACCAGGGGGCTTACCCTGGTGGTCCGCGTGCCGAAGGTTGCCAATCCCTGCCCTATCCCCTTCTCTTCCCCATCCCATGCTCCTTCCTTCCCTACTGCCTCTGTCCCCCTGCCCTGCCTGCCCCACCATGGGCACTCACTACTGTACAAGATGAAGGATGGGGAAGGCTCCCAGCACACAGAAGGGAGCTCAACCAGCACTAGGACCCAGAAGGTGGTGTCCAGCTGCAAAGTCCCGGGAGCTGAGCAGCACCTTCTTTTTTCAGCCTGGCTGTGCAGCTCTGCAGTCAGAGTAAATATGCTCGTTCCATCCCCCCTCTCCAAGGACCCACCCCCACCTCTTCTCTGCCTCCTCTCCCTAGGTGAGCATGCTGCGGCTGTGCTCATCCCCCACCCTCCTGCTGGCAAACAGTTGATCAGCAAACAGCTGATCGGCGGCAGGGAGGGGGAGGGCGAGAAGGTAGCAAGCTGTGAGAAGAGGCAGGGGAGGGGGAGCTTGGCTGCCCTACTGCAGCAGGAGCCTTGGTGCCAGGAGCACCAAGCTTCTGCCCCCCGCAGGAGAGAGCGGGGGCACAGAGAAGAGTGGGCCTGGTTGGGGCCCCCCTGGAGTGTGGGCCCGGCTCCATGGGGCCAGTGGCTCCATGGTAAATCCGCTACTGAGTTTAGGAGTCAGGCCAGGTCAGGATACCAGAGTCAAATCAGATGCCAGGAGTCATGCCAGGTCCGGATGCCAGGAAATGGGGTAGGGGCAAGAAGCAGAAGTCATGCAGGCCAGAAGGGAGTGGAGCCCAGTTGTTCAGAAAGTTTCCTGTTCCTGCCATTGGCTTAAGTAGGGCCAGCCAGCCAATCAGCTGCATTGTGACTCTGCCAATACAACTTCAAGAGCAGAGACTCAAACTGAGGTTGTACTTCCTGGGTCCCAGATACACAAGCCCCCACAGATAGGCAGATGAAAAGCTGGAGTCTGGCTTAACCTCAAAATCCTGCAGACCCACATTTGAAACCCCCAGGGAAAAAGCACTTGCACTCAAGCATAATAATATTCTTGAGGGATATTTTACTTGATTGCCCTGAAATGGGAATGTGGGAATTTTTCTGTAATATTTTTTAACAACTGTATGTGTGACTCAGGGTACCTTCCTATTCTTTCTTGCTGTGATGTGTGGGGAAAAGAGTTATTCTCTTCCCTGGTGCAAGGGAGACAAGAGCTGGGGGGCAGGGAGGGACTGAATCACATCAAGCTGATTGGCTTGAGACCAGGCATTGTAACACTGAAAAAGATTTGGTGGTAGTGGTGGATAATCAGCTGAACATGAGCTCCCAGTGTGATGCTGTGGCCAAAAGAGCTAATATGAACCTTGGATGCATAAACAGGGGAATCAGAGTAGGAATTTTTACTTTTGTACTTGGCACTGGTGTGACAGCTGCTGGAATACTGTGTCCAGTTCTGGCACCCACCGTTCAAGAAGGATGTTGATAAATTAGAGACGGTTGTACTCCGGGCGCCTAAACCCTCCTGCTGCTCATATAGTTGTGACTACACTATTTTTAGTGTCATAACTCGACCAGGGCTAGCCCCCAAGTACATCTACCCAAGCAGGAAATTTCACCATTAACTTCATTGTAGACATACCCATTGAGTGAATATTGTCTGCAGGAGATTTGGGTGGTCCTCATTTTCATCCCACCTTTGGCTGGGTTTATCGGGCCACAAGAGGAAAATTTTAGTAGCATGAGTGGTGGATGCATTTTTGAGGAAGTTCAGCACCCCCAAAATATACTCATAATCCATTCACCATTGCACACTTCCCAATTTTAGGGTATGAAAGTACTGGAGGGCATATCAGTTGGGAAGATGAGCAGGTTCACCAGTGGAGATTGCATATGGTTGAGAGAGACTGACACTGGGGTTTGAGCAGATGAGAGTTAGAAATTTTGGCCTAAACTGCTAAATATTAAATTGTCTCCAACCATTGCTGTACAGACCCAGATAAGCAAATCTGGTGTTTGAGCTGCCTATAATCACAACATTAGAATTATAGGATCACGAGAGCAGCATCTGAGATGATTCCTCCCAGGAGCAATTCAGTGGAGATGGGTAAAGATGAGTGGGAATATGCACAGAATAGGCAGACCTGTGGCACCACATCCCTACCACTTGATGTAAATTGCTCCCTTTTGTCTTCTGACCAGCACAACCCTGGAAGATACTGTGCCCCTTTGTTCTTCCCTGGAGAGATATGGTTCTCCACCACCACTTCATGTATTACCTTTTTAAAAGTGCATGTGATTGAAATGGTTTTGTTTTTCTTTTGTTTTTAAGAGGGACTCATGAGGGCAAATGGTGAGTTTGCATTGATTTCTGAATATTTATTACTTTATCTGTATTATTTTTATTATTATGGAAACACTTCTCATGCAAATCACTTGTTGCTTCGATAGCAAAGGGTGAGGTGAATTTGGCACTTAAAACTGGGATTCAACCAATTTGTTACTGGATTGCTCTATGTCCCCCATAATATGTTTATTGCCCATTGAATTGTAGGCAAAATTTGAAGTGAAATGCCTGATACCTAAATTATTTCACAGGAAATGGATGAATTATCAGGGAATATTTCTGCTAAACTTTGAGTAAAATGCAGGACATTAGTTCTAGTAGCATAGCTGGGACTGGGGGTTAGGAGGAGAACCGTGAAAAACATTCATAGTGAACATATTCATTGATTTTACGCCTTCATTTATTTCACAAATTGTCTATGAACATCTCCAATCATTTCTTTGCTTTTCAAAATTGTTCGATGAATGTTTTATATGAGCATATAGGCACAGAAATGAACTTAATTCATTGTAAATTGGGATGGTAGAATCAGACATAATGTTTAACAGGAAACATAATAATGCTCAGGCATTAGTGTGATATTTTTATCTATTGATATTACCTCCTTCATCCACTCAAAAAAACAAACAAACAAACAAACAAACAAACAAAAAAACAAAAAAGCCCTGATCCTGTTGCCATTGGAAGAGGAGTGCTTCCTACCCTCATCCCTTGCTTTATAAAAGTGCCATTATAATTCCTAACATCTATGAGCCCAATTCTGCCACACTCACTCACACTCACCTTATGCTGGGTAGATTCTGATACCCTTATTCAAACCGAGTAGTGCTTGGAAGCAGTCTTTCCTGAATCCCCACTTCTGGCCTTCACACACATCCCCAACCTCTCCAAGCTCATCATCAGAAACAAGCTCCCCAAAGACCAGGAGACACCAACTCAAAGCAGAACCAGACCTGGCCAGAACAACAGATACAAAAGTTGCAGACTTATCGCCACTTCTACAATGATCAATACCCCCCACAACACACTTTTCAAGATCCATGAGTCCTACGCATGCCAATCACAACATGTGGTGTACCTTATCCAGCGCACTAAATGCCCCACTAACACATATGTGGGAGAAAAAAGACAATCACTACATTCTTGAATGAATTAGCACAAGAAAATGATAAAAGACACCATGTCACCTGTGGGCAAACACTTTTCACAAAGTGATGGCTCTGTATCTGACCTATTAGTCCTTATCCTCTAAGTAAACCTGCACAACACTTCAAAAGATGAGCTTGAGAGCCTAAATGCATAACTCTGCTAGACATTAAAAATCATGGCCTGAAGAGAGACACTGTATACATGGCTTATTACAGCAGTTAAGTCCAAAGCAGATTGTAAAGAGTTATACAAAAATCTCACAAAACGGAGTGACTGGGTAATAAAATGGCAGATGAAATCCGATATTGATAAATGCAAAGTAATGCATATTGGAAAACATAATTCCAACTATACATACAAAATGATGGGGTCTAAATTGGATATTACCACTCAAGAAAGATTTTGGAGTCATTGTGGATATTTCTTTGAAAACAACTGCTTAATGTGCAGTGGCAGTCAAAAAAGCTAATAGAACGTTAAGAATCATTAGGAAAGGGATAGATACTAAGATAGAAAATATCATAATGCCACTATAGAAATCCATGGTATGCCCACATCTTGAATACCGCATGCAGTTCTGGTTTCCGCATATCAAAACAGATATATTAGAATTGGAAAAGTTACAGAGAAGGGCAACAAAAAATGATTAGGGATGTAGAACAGCTTCTGTATGAGGAGAGATTTTAAAAAACCTGGAAATAAGATGATGAAGGGGTGATATGATATGATAGAGGACTATAACATTTTGAATGGTTGGATAAAGTGAATAAGGAAGTGTTATTTACTCCTTCACATAACACAAGAACAAGGGAGCACCCCATGAAATTAATAGGCAGCAGGTTTAAAACAAACAAAAGGAAATACTTCTTCACACAATGCACGTCAGCCTGTAGAACTCGTTGCCAAGGGATGTTGTGAAGTCCAAAACAATAATGTGGTTTGTTAGAGGACTTTCCCTTCACCCTCCCACTTCCCTGGTTCTTGCCACGTAGACAGAAATCAGAAGACCAGAAGTCAGAAGCACAGACAATTCGATGTTTACTGGGGTTAGTTTTCAAGCAAGCATATTCCGAAGCCCTTCTCACCAGTCGGGCTTATCTCTATACGCTGATAGAGTCTGTTCCCCAGTGTTCCACTCCCAGTTCTGATGCCGCAGAGCATTTACCCCGCATCCCCCTTCCCAGCGCTGACACCTCAGAGTGTTTGCCTCGTGTCCCCCTTCTCAGCTCTGACGCTGCGGAGCATTTACCCCGTGTCCCCTTTCCCAGCGTTGACACCACAGAGTGTTTACCTCATGTCCCCCTTCCCAGCTCTGATGCTGCAGAGTCTTGCCTCTGTCCCTGTTCCCCATTCCCTATTCCCTTCCCCCCCTTAGCAAATATTATTCCAATCCCCCCACACTTCCTGTTTGACCCCAGTTTATATAGTAATATTCTCAGCTATACCTTATCCATTTTACTGAAATTTAACTAACCAATCCTAACGTATTGTAACATAATTCTCTAATCAATTATATCCCACTACCCTAATTAACTTACACCTAGCAAAATTAATTATACATCAGACAGAAACAATTAGAGAATCAGACAGATTAACAATAGAAAAGTGAGGGCCATAAAGATAAAACAATACAGAAATGAGGGTTTCACAACCATAACAATTGACAAGTGATTTTTTGCCAGACAGGATGCTATCAGACTAAGTTTCCTTTAACCATCTTAAGATCTGTTTCTTTATCTGGTGGTGATGGGCACTATCAGGACAGGATCATCTTCCTAACAGCCCAATACCACCTTATTTCAGTGTGACTTGTTTGGAATGTGAGGGTGTGACCGTATGCTTCCCAGTTTATGGCTGCCTCGGCTGCTTAGCCAAAGGCCTTAGCCTAAGAACAAGGCCTCAGACTATCCTAGTGAGAGGTGGCCCATACAAAGGCGGACTGTGATTTTGACTCTTTGTTTTCATACCCCTGTAACTAGCTAAGTGATGAAAATACATTTATGTTCTTAAAGTATAGGCCTTTACAGGCAGGCCGGAATATCTATATTTTAACATGGTTCAAAAAAGAACTAGATAAGTTCATGGAGGATAGTCCATCAATGGTGTGTTGCTTAGGTTGGTAGATATTGAATGGTATCTGGCTACTTCCTAGCGGGTAACTGGGTGAAGTTAGGGTGCCTAGGATTCATGTGTTTTTCTGGGGTTGGCATGCTGGATGCTGTTGGGTTTGGATGGGTGCTGGATGTCTGGGAGTGCTAGGATTGGTAAGTGTGTGTTATCTGGGAGAGGCGCAGAGGTCTGAGGGCTATCTGCTAAGGAACTGGTGGTTGGAGTCTTGCAGGAGGACAGGGGGCTGAGGGTTGGCTAAGGGGTAGGAGGCTGACTAGGGTCTCTCCAGGCATCTGGCTTATGGAGCAGAATGTTCCTAGAGGTCTGAGGACTCTTTGAAGGACAGAGCCTCTAGGATTTCTCTCTGGGTCTGGAGTCTGACTGGAAGGCATGGAGACTTGCTGGAGTCTGGCGGGGGCAGCCTGGAGATAGTACTGAGCTCCCTCACTGTCACATGACATTCTGGACACATAGGGCATATTTACACTGCAGTGAAACATCCACAGCTGGCCTGTGCCCACTAACTTGGACTAAGGGGCTTTTTAAATATGGTGTAAACATTCGGGCTCAGGCTGGAGCCTGGGCTCTAAGGTCCTGTGAGGTGAGAGAGTCCCAGAGCTCGGGCTGCAGCCTAAGCCTTAATGTCAACACCACAATTAAACAGCCCCTTAACCCAAGCCTGAGTCAGAGAGCACAGGCCAGCTGTGGGTATCTAATCGCAATGTAGACATAACCCTTGGGTCCCGGGAGTTAGGCAGCTAAATGTTAATCACCTGCTTGGAAGCTTTGCCTGAGCATAACAAAGGTTCTGCCTCTCTTACAGGCATGCGGAATCCAAAATGAACCATTTCGTGCTATAGCATGTTCAATAATGTTTCCTTTGTGCTTTTATTTACAGAATTATTGAAGGACTATTTCCACAAAGGTGAGAATAAAAAAGGAAAAACATATTGAAAATAAATAGCTGGGAAAACTCTAGCTCCCAAGCAAATGCTAATTAGAAAGCAGTAACAGGGAGCTAACTCTTAATCATTGTTGTTTAGGGCAGGGTTCTTACTCATCAAATTATGTTACTCTTGAAATATTGGTGGTAACTGTAAGAACTGAGAAGTAACTCCAAACTTTGGCCAAGCTTTCAAAAATTAGGATAAAAATGTTAATTGTTGTGTTTACCTCAATGGAACAGAATTAATCAGCCAAATTCAGCCCTTATATAAAATGGGGAGCTAGTGAAACAATACTGTAGATGGCTGAATATTGAAATGCACGAGAGGTTGAAATAAACAGGGGTATCTGTAAAATAACAAGATTCTCAACATGCATTAATCATGGCAGAGAGCTTCTTTAAACCCAAAAATTGCATCTATGCAAGCTAAACCGATGTAATCTAGGTTTAAACTAATGAAGAAGTATCAACATACAGAGTTGCACTCATTTAATTAAATTGTTTTAACATTACATCTATAGTTACATCACATTTCATAGCATGTTCGACCCTGGGATCAACTTAGATTTCCTGTCTGTTGTGAATAAAAACTGGTGATTGTTTTTATTTAAATCAAATTGGATTTTTTAATTTAAATTCAATTTTTTTTCTTTTTTTTTTAAATAAGTCTATTTAAAATTAAATTTGAAATTATGCCAACCTATATGAAGGCCTAAATTAAAATAATTTAAATTCAATAAAAACTTATGAAGCAGTACATGTTTCTGGCTGAAGTTTTAAAGACAGTCAAACCACCAAACTGGTGAAAGTCACTGGCTAAGCACCATGATCCATAGTTTGCCTAAGTGCTAAACCAGCTTTTGACAGCAGTGACCTTTTCTGCAGACACAGAGAACATTCTCTGCATTTCAGTTTATACAACTAGTTCAGTTCAACTCATTTAAAGTGAAGAAGCCAATTGGGAGTTGAAAAAGCAGGAAAGCTTGTTTTTCTCTTCCAATCTATGAATACAAACTTGTGCTAGAAGATGAGATTCATTGATTCTAACATCTCAAAGAACATGGGCCCAGATTTTTAAAGGTATTTAGGTATTGCTGTGCTCAGAATGCAATGTCTAACTGATTCAGGAGCTTAAATCTGATTTTCAGAAGGGATTTAGGAATTTAGGAGCCAATATCCCATTGACAGTCATATCACTTCTGAAAATGAGATTTTGGTTCCTAAATCAATTTGGTATTGCTGAGCACAGGAATACCTAAATACCTTTAAAAATCTGGGCCATGAAGACCGAAACCAATCAGTTCAATTCACTAACTAATTGTTCTTATTAATTATGAGTGTTATTTATATTATCATTGCATGCAGGATCCCTAGTCATAACCAGGATATAATACTTTCCTTTTTTAATACTCAGTTAGTTTTAAAAACAAAATATGTTTTGATAAACATTTTTTCTTATGCATCCGGGGCTTAAAGTACTTTATATTTAACTAATCAAAAAGCATTTTTACAGTGCTATTTTTGTGCATTTTTAATTGAATTCTAATTTCCTTCCGAACAGAGGTCGTTACAAATCCTGAGTAATAATATAATAATCTAGTAAATAAGAAATGCTTCATTCATTATTTCCAAACATTGAGAAAAAATTGAAGTATCTGAAAAAATGTTTGTTAAGCTATGTGATTGCTCAAATAAAAATATATAGACATAGTGTTCATCCTCTTGGTTAGCAAAAAGAAATACCAAATTTTGTGTATAGGCTATAGTTAGAGTGAAATCAAGATGTTTTAATGGTTACTAAGAAAAGAGAATCAATCTTTCTTTAGGAAAAGAAAAAGTTCAAATGCAAAACAAGATTAAAAGCAAAAATTTAAATAAAGGTTACCTGCTTGCTGGTTTAAATCATGATTAAAATCAGTGTTTTAAATTGCTTTGATTTGAATCGTGTCATCTTAAAACAGGTGCAACTACACTTTAGAAAAAACACAAAGCCTTTCACACCCAACGTATATATCATGAAAAAGAATGGGGGAAATGCAAAGTCCAAAAATGTGTGGTTAAAAAAAATAAATCCTTTGCAAGCCATTTTAAAATGAATGGAAGAAAATAACCCACAAATGGCAAAATTAGTTCAGAAATGAGAAAAGGATGTTTTAGAATTTATATTTGAAAAAAAACCCTACATCGTATACTTTAGATTTAAAGGTCTTTTATGTTATGTTTGTCTTCTTTTTCTTCAAAAGAAAATCAGTGTTTGTAATCCTTAATAACCAGAAGTAGCTCATCTGAGAGTTTGTAGATGCAGAGTAAATATTGCATGTTCACATTTCTTCTTTTAAATAAAAAGGATCCCTCCCGCTTACTAGACAGTGCACAGACAGAATCATATTCTGTTTTGGAGGCTTCAAGAGTTTGGAGGCTTGTGCAGTGAAGACTTTTCCCTTTTTTTCCAGAAGCTGATGTCACTCTGGACCTTGACACAGCTCATCCTAGGCTTGAAGTTTCTGAAGGAGGAAAGTGTGTGAGGGACACAGGAGCTGTTAGAAATGTGCCAAACAATGAGAAGAGATTTGACTCCCAGATGTTTGTGCTGGCATCTGAAGGTTTTGAATCTGGAAAACATTATTGGGAAGTGGACATTGGGAAGAAAAGTAACTGGGAATTGGGGGTGGCCCGTGAAGATGTGTCTAGAAAAGGGAAGATCACTCTGTCCCCAAAGAATGGCTACTGGGTCATAGGGTTAACAGATGGGAAAGATTATTGGGCTCGCACAGATCCCTGGACCCGTTTAACAGTGAGTGGAAAACCAAGTAAGATTGGGATGTTCCTGGACATGTCAGCAGGAAAGTTGTCATTTTACAATGTTGACAGCAAATTTGTTTTTTACTCTTTTACTGGTAACTTTGAAGAGAAACTTTATCCCTTCTTCTCTACAGGCTCTGCTGTTACTAGAGACACTGAGCCACTGAAAATCTCCTCCGGTTTTGAAAAACAGTAGATTCTCTAAAACAATCAAGTGAAATCTAAACCCAGCAATCAAACAGTAACATTTGGGGGCTGACTACTCTTCACTTACCTGTTTGCTATACCTTGACACCTTCTGTATTCTCTCAGATGGTGCCAGCTGCTCTTGGGGAATTTTCTCTAGGCTAGGTCCCAGTTTTATCCTAACTGGTCTCCCTCTATTCATCTCCAGGGCTGGCTTCAGGCACCAGCGGAGGAAGCACATGCCTGGGGTGGCTCATGCTAAGGAGCGGCATTCCGTCCATGCTAAGGGGCGGCACATTCCGTCCATTCTTGGGGTGGCACAGTCCGGGTGCTGTTTTTTTTTTTTGCTTGGGGCAGTAAAAATGGTAGAGCCGGCCCTG
This sequence comes from Trachemys scripta elegans, assembly GCF_013100865.1. Taxonomy (NCBI): domain Eukaryota; kingdom Metazoa; phylum Chordata; order Testudines; family Emydidae; genus Trachemys; species Trachemys scripta. The sequence continues at coordinate 865,093 of NW_023260511.1, read as the reverse complement.
TTCATCTCAAATTATCCCAGTCCATCAAGTTAATATAAAATGAGTCAAGCAGCCCTAAAGCTCCAGTCTTCCTTTGTCTCCCTGTCAGTTTCTTAGAGGCAGCCTGGCACAGGTTCTGGTGCCCCTCCACTATCCCAGGCTGTTCAGCCTTCTCATCTCTCTCTGTTCTCCTTCCTTTATCGCTGCACTTGTTTTCCTGATTGGTCCCAACTGTGGGTGCAGGCCTCTATGATTGGCTATTCTGGCAGCTGTGCTGGGGTGTGGTCAGCTTGATTGGTCAAGCTGTTTCTCCTCTCCCGTCCACTTATGCTCAGTCTGGGAAAGATGATGCTGACTTTTAACTCCCGTTCCCTGTTCCTTTCTTTTTTTTCTGTTTGTCTCACCTATTGAAAATGGTTCAGGCTCCCTCATCCTTGCTCCCCAAACAAATATTTTGATATAAAAATCTTTAACGTGACAGAACAGTCTAGGTCTGATTCTAATCACAGTGGGACCTAAACTTACTTAAATACCACAGTAGAGAAAACCAGGGGTATATTCATGCTACTGCACTCACCATAATGAACCATGTAGCCTTTTTGTCCCTACCCCTTTACCATTATTAGCTTCTCTGAATCTAAATACTATTATTAAGGCTATCATTTGGTCATGGAGATCGTGACTTCCACAGGCCTCCATGACTTCAGGCCACAGCAGCTTGGAGCTGCAGGGTACCCCCCCACCCATGGTGTCTGGGAGCTTTTGGGTACCCCTGACACCAGGAGTGTCGGGGGGGGCCACAGTTTCCCAGCTGCTGTGGGCAGCAGGGGATCTCTGATAGCTCCTCAGCCACCGCTGCCGGCAGGGGAATCCCCTGGAGCTCCTCACTACCAGCAGGTGGCGGGGGGATCCCCCGCAGGTCCCCAGCTGCTGCAGATGAGGGGAATCCCCCAGAGCGCCCAGTGTCGTGGGTGGGGGGAATTCCCCGGAGCTCCCCACTCCCTGCAAGCAGCAGGGGGTCTCCAGCAGCTCTTCAGCTGCCGCTGCCAGCGGGGGAATTCCCCAGAGCTCCCCAGTCCCCAGGAGGTGGGGGATCCCCCACAGCTCCCCAGCCACTATGGGCAGGGGACCCTCCCAGCTCTCAGCTCCCACCCATGGGGCAGGGGCAAGGGCTGCAGCTCCCAGCCACAGTAGGTCAGGGTGCTCTCCATGTTGTTATGGATATTTATAATAAAAGTCAGGGACAGGTCATGGCTTCCCTGAATATTTATTTATTGCCCATGACATATCCATGACTTTTACTAAAAATGTCCATGACTAAATCGTAGCCTTAACTATTATTACAGAATATCACCCAAAGAACTACACGTGTAAATTCATGTATGATCCAATTTTCAACAGAAACACTAAAATATTATACAGCAGATGAGCTAGCAGTCTGTGGTCATGTACACAGCTGGCTGAATTGTTGTTATTGTGTTATTAATATTTATTATAGTGGACCTCCAGGTCTGCTTTAGCTAAGTTTAAAACCTGCTTCCTATTTAAAAATTGACTATTGTAAGTGCTCTAAAATCCACAGTTACTCAGGTTGCCTTGAAATTTGATTTGCCTGATGGGGATATGAGGGAGAGTTAGTGAGCCAAATTTAGTGTCCTTTAACTTAGGGATTCCTAAGATACAGTCCCCTGGAAAAAAACAAGCTTTCTAATGGTGTGCACTCCCTGAACTCTGTATTTCCTGGTTTTCAGAGGTTTCAGTTTCAGGGATTTGACTGTGTGATGCCAAAGCAATCTTAACTCCACCCTCATTGAATGATGGTCCATAGCATACATACATGCTCTTCCTTTGCAGACAGTGCACATCACTCAGGGAAATGGGCACATGACAAAGTTAAGCTATGCTTAAGTGGTCTGCTTGATTGGGACCCATGTGACTTGCCTCAGGAATCTGTGATGGAGCTGAGACCTGAACAAGGTTTGAACTTTGCAGAGCTTGACTTTCTGGAAGGACACAAGATACATCCACCTTAATTCTGTGTTAACGAAGTTCTTTTGTTAGTGTATTTATAGTTCTGTAGTGCCTAGAAACCTTAAGAAGAGTTAAAGCTCTGTCATGCTGTGTACTGTAAATACACATAGTAAGAGAAAGCCCCTGCCCAAACAAGAGATTGCAATCTAACTAGACAAGACAGGAAATGGGTGGAACGACATATACCTTTTTACCATTTTACAATAGAGGAACTAAGGTCCAAAGACCTTTAAGCCCTGATCTAACAAAGCTCTCAGGCATATGGTTAAATAGACAAGTGATCTCAGTGGCACTATTCACAAACTGAAAGTTAACCATGTGCTTACCTGCTCTGATTGATTGGGAACTAAGTAAGTTGCCTAAGGAGTCTGGGATGGAGCTGAGAACTGAACTCACATCTCTTTAGACCAATTTCAGTGCCTTGACCCAAAACTAACCTTCTTCTGTTTGTTTGAACAAGATTATCTGACAAATGTTTTCATTTTTCTTTTAATAAAATGTTTCTAAAAATGTGAGGTTGGTTTTTTACTATTTGAGCAGTTGTCAAGTGAATAGCTTGCTTATTTTTCCATTTATTATCAAATGTATTATTTATGATTTTTTGTTCATTATTCACCCAGGCATAATCATAAATGTAATGGCCAAGGACAATCTCTCTTATGCATGGCCAGAATGGGAGCTATACCCCCTATAGGACAGATGCAAGAGAAAGATAAACAGGAAAGGAACAAAAGTGCATTGAGGGGGTGAAGGTGATGGTGTAAGGAAGCCTCTGGGGCAGACTGGTGGGATATGTGGAAGGGGCTGTGACTGGTACAGTATTTCAATACCTGACCTATAGTCATACTGATCTAACACGTGCACTCGCTCTCTTGCTCAGTTACATCCTATGACAAAGAAAAATACAATCTGAACGGAAAGGCAGTTGGGGGAAAGGAACCTCTAGCTACAGACAACCAATTCCCCACAAACACCGTTCTCCTTCATACTTCTGTCATTAGTTACATACAGGACAGCAAAGCACCCCCTGGTGATAGGGATGGGTGGAGATAAATGTGGATATATAAGTGTAATGCTTTATGGGATCATTTAAGATGTTGGGCACTAAGAAATTTTATCCTTAAAATTATTAATCTTGGCAGTGAAGAGAAAGAAGAAAGGGTGGGACAAATCTTACTAATAATCTCTGTTAATGCCTATTCAGGGATGTGACCCCCATTGTTTTAGTCACAGGTGGTTTTTAGCATCCTTTGTGAACAATCATTAGAGATGAGCAAAATATTCAGTTATTCATTATGAACATTTTATTGATATAAAAAGGAAAAAAAAAGCAAGCACAACACAATGGTTATTTCTGTTGCAATTTCTGCTGTACGTCTCCCTTGTTTAGAGCTTTGGTACAGAGATTACACAATAAGCGGTCCCTGTTTCTATGTAAGTTAAGAACAAAGAATATCATTATCTCAATCAGTAGTGCATCCTGACTTAATATATCATCTTGTATCATATAATATATCATAGATAACTAAAACAATTTAACAGATGGGCAAAGGGATGTTGTTTAATGCTCCTGTTAAGTTTAGCATGGAAAACAGCAAAGAATTTATAAATAAGCAGAGGCAAGTGATCTTAACTAAGGTTATGTCTACACTGCAGAGTTTTGTCACCAAACGTTATGCCACTTTAATTAAAGCATTTTAATTAAACCATAATTGCATGCCCACACTATGCTCCTTGTGTTGGCAGAGCTCATCCACACTAGCAGCTCTTGCACCAACATAGAGAGCAGAACACTCTGGTAGCTATCCCCCCGTGCAGCTGACCACAGGGTGCTTTGGGAAGAGTTTGCAATGCCTCATAGGGCAGGTACAGCGTCACATGATGCAGGTTTCTAAATTGCATTGTTCCAAAAAATCTGGTGTTTAACAAATTTTTAGTACCTTATTGACAATAGCATTTAACTATCTAATTAAAATCTTTACAAGAATAAACTATCCCTTGACAATATTTTTACAAACATCATCTCACCAATACTTTTGAAACCTGGGTGAAATGATCACATGGCAAAATTACAGGGCTGGAAAATTGCTTCCTCTTAATCCTGTGTTGTAGTTTCTATGCTTTTGCCATTTCAGGCCTGCTCTACAAAATTACGTCAACACAAGCAACGGTGTATCAACCTAGTTGTGTATGTAAACATTTAAATTTGTCCGATACTGATATAAGTACCCCATTATGCCAACATAGTAACACCAGCCCCCCAAGCATTGCTGTGCTATGGTCAATATACTGAGATTGACACAGAACAAGTGAAGACGCTGCATTACCTGTGTCTAGGGTCACCAGACAGCAAGTGTGAAAAATCGGGACAGGGGTGAAGGTTAATAGGTGCCTATGTAAGAAAAAGCTCCAAAAACCGGGACTGTCCCTATAAAATTGGGACATCTGGTCACCCTACCTATGTCACTCCTAACAGTCCTCCAGCAGATGTCTCACAGTGCCTGACACTGTACACTCTGGTCACAATTGTTAACTCCACTGCACAGGGATCGCTCAGACTGAAGGACCCACTCCCCTTAAAGCCCTGCAAATGTTTGAAATGTCTTTTCCTGATTGCCCAGTTTGGTGAGCACACCTAGTAGCTCTCCATTGTTGGGTACATCTGCCCAACTTACCATGTCAGCTACAAGCTCCAGAGGTGCTCTGCCTTGGAATAGATATTGGATCTCCTGAGTCTGTGGGGAGAAGAGGCTGTGTAAGCACAGCTACAGGCCAGCCATAGAAATGTCAACATCTATGAGCAGATTGCACAGGGGATGGAGAAGAAGGGCTACAACAGGGATTAACAGCAGTACCATGTGAAAGCAAAGGACCTGTAACAGGCATAGTGGAAGGCCAGGAAGGCCAACAGTCAATCCGGTGCTGAGCAGAAAACCTGCCACTTTTACTAGCTGCATGCCATACTTGGGAGAGAACCCATCCACCCATCACTGTGTATACCTCCAAAGAACCCAAGCTACAGACCCCTGGTGTAACCAGTGAGGATGAGGATGGGTTATATGCAACTGGGGGGGGGGCAGCTATGCCAGGAGCCAGGACCTGTTTGAGATGGGACACTAGATGGGACACTAGATGGGGAGGGCTCTGAGTTACTACAGAGAACTTTTTCCCAGGTATCTGGTTAGGGGTGGCGTAGCCAGGGTTGCTGCCGAGGAGGAGCGGCGGAGAAAAAAGGTGCATGTCCTTCGACGGCATTTCAGCGGCCCTGCGCATGCACCGAAATATGGAGCAGCGCATGCGCAGGGCCGCCGAAATTATTCTTATTTATAATAAGAATAATTTCGGCGGCCCTGCGCATGTGCCACTCCGTCCTTCGGCGGCATTTTGGCGGCCCTGCGCATGCGCCGAAATGCCACCAAAGGACGGAGTGGCACATGCGCAAGGCCACTGAAAGACAGAGCGGCACGCTGCCAAAATCTCGGACCCATGGAAAAGGTGCCACTTGGGGAATTCTGGGCTCGGGGGAGCAGGCGCTCCCCCTGATCCCCCCCAGCTACACTACTGGGTCTCACCCACATGCTCAGGATGTTACTGATCACCATATTTGGGTCCGGGAAGGAAATTTCCCTCCGGGTCAGACTGGCAGAGACCCTGCAGCATGGGACATGGGTCACTTTCAGGTTTACAGTACTGTAAATGGTGGATTGTCTGTAACTTGAAATCTTTAAAAGATTATTTGAGGACTTCAGTAACACAGCCAGAAGTTAGGAGTCTCTTATAGGAATAGGCAGCTGAGGTTCTGTGGCCTGCAGTGTCCAGGAGGTCAGACTAGATGATCATGATGGTCCCTTCTAGCCTATGATTCTATGAGGAGGACATGTTCAATTAAATCCTGCAAGCCAGTGCTCCATCAGACTGTGAACATAGGGCCTGGACAGTAAACATGTCTGACAGTCTGGAGAAGGAAAGAGTGGTGAGAAGACAGATCCAGGTATCCCAGCAGGAAAGGGAGAGGGAGATGCACCAGGACATGATGGGTAGCAAAACACTGATGCTGCAGACTCTGGAGGATTTCCGCTCCATCCCCATACACGTTAACAGATTCATTGATCCTGGGCTTGCCTCCCTTTGCAGTCCATGGAGAACTCCACTGCAGCACCTCCCTGCACCCCCCTCATCATTCCATGTGGTATCAGGGGCCACAGAGCTGCCTATCCTACTCCACCCCACGAGACTTTAAGGACAACTGCAGCTTCACATACACTGACCTGTGAAAGCCACAGTTATTGTATGTGTAGGTAAAATGGAAATGAATGTTCTTTCCCATTGATAGGTTCCATTTTATTAATTTATTAAGATTTTAATGTACTTGCTTTTAAATTGCATTTTTTTTCTTTTCACCTATTTTGTTACTGAATAAAATGCTATTATTTGGAACATCATTTATCTTAATTGGTTCACAACTTAGGCTACAGCTTGCCAGGCTGTTCTGAAAGTACTCACTTACTTGTTACCATACAATGTGACACAATTCATAGGATCAGTGACACAGTGTAATAATCATAAAAGTACAGCAAGCACTGCAAAAATAATAGGTGCAGTGACAGTGTTATATTCATACATGTACACCAAGAACCACACAATTCCTAACAGCAGCGCCAGGTAGAGCACAGTACAACACAATGCATCACTGTGGCTCACTATTAAAGTAATTCTTCAAAGCCGCTCCGAGCCGTATTGCTCCACACTGAGCTGTTCTAATAGACCTTGTGTCTGGCTGTTCAAACTCAGTAGACAGCCTCCGTCCTCCACCCTGATAGCAACTTTCCCCCCTTTGGTTCACAACTTTTATGCAGAACAGAACAGGCAGCTATAATCACTGGGATATTTCCCTTATTGAGATCCAATCTTGTGAGTAAACCACGGCAGCATCTCTGCATGTGATATTCAACATGTGGGTGTACCATGGAGTCAGATTTTGGCATTATGATATGTCCTGTCTTATTATCTATCCCTTCCCTGGAGGTTCCTAATATTCTATTAACTTTTTTGGCTGCTGCTGCATATTGCGCAGATGATTTAAGAGAACTGTCTATGATGGCTATTTCAATGTAGGTACAAACATTACTGCAAATTGAAATTTTGTCATGGAAATTTTTGATTTTGTGGAAATCCCATTTGTTATGAATTCTTACCGTTTTATTTGATTTAGATCAAATGTACCTTCACACTTAAAGAGCGAGGTCACATAATACCCATACTGTTTAGGTGGTGTGTTATTAAAATTACAAATTGTCACTTCAAATTCTATAGGTTTTTCTGGTCCCGCTTGCAACAAGGGGCTCTGAGTTGAAGTGTGCAATCTGGGTCCTCAGCAATCAGTCTGTCAGGACAATCTGGATCAAGATGGGTTGAGTTGTGTCTCTCCGCCTTCGGTAGCAGTCTGCTTGGTCTATTTCTGTGTTTGGTTGTTGAGTGTTAAATTTCTGGATTCAAAGAAATAAAGTAATCTTATGTTGCAATTGTCTAGCAAGAGTAGTGTTTCTTTCTAACTATGTGTGTGTATGCTGTGAACATAACAGGGAGTGTCTTGCTTTTTGAACCTTTGAACTTTTTTACATTCCAGCTGTGGGTAAATAAAGCTTGTACATTGATTTTCCAAAAAGGAGACTGGTTTCTGTTTTAGAGAGAGAATACAGTGAGTTCCGATAGATGCTCTTATTCAACGGGATATTCCAGAAGGCAATCAAAGGGACTGTGATTAACTTCAGAGTGAAAATGTGAGTCAATATTCATAATTTTTTTCTAAATAAGGCTGTGTTACTTTGCTGAAAGTTGTAAGTTTTGTTGTTGAAGTTTCTGTTTTATAGGATTATTCTATCAGCCTATCAGTCAGCAAAAGGTTGGTATCTACAAAAAATTGAGTATGATTAAAGAGGCAATTAAGTCTAATAAAACATTAATAATGGGTAACTTTGACTACTCACAAACTGGCCAAATTTTAAAAAAGTGTCAAGGTTTAGCGTACAAAAGAGGAGAGACATTTCTTGTACCACACAGAGTAACACACACATACAACAAAGGGAGCAGGTAGACAAGGGGTCCTTCAGAAAATAGAAATCAAGCACAAGCAAAGACAATGCAGTAAAGGAACATAAAATATGTCAGATAAAATATCCTGTATGTGCAAGTTATTCAGTAATGGCTACTACAGGGATCTTCCACCTTGTCAGACCCAACATGGCAATTGTTATTTTCCTGTGTCTCCTTGAGCGTGTTTAGCTTTTTCCCTTGTCCTGATACATAAATAACAACATCAACTATTTTTGCAGGAGTGTCTCAAGTATTCTTTTCATCACACCTACTGAGGCCTTGATGTGTTTAAAATATCCTCCAACTAAGGGTATGTCTACACTACGAAATTAGGTCGAATTTATAGAAGCCGGTTTTATAGATATCGGTTTTATACAGTCGATTGTGTGTGTCCCCACATAAAATGCTCTAAGTGCATTAAGTCGGCAGACCGCGTCCACAGTACCGAGGCTAGCATCAACTTCTGGAGCGTTGCACTGTGGGTAGCCATCCCACAGTTCCTGCAGTCTCCGCCTGGAATTCTGGGTTGAGATCACAATGCCTGATGATGCAAAAACCGTGTCGCGGGGGGTTCTGGGTACATGTTGTCAGGCTCCTCCCCCTCCGTCAGAGCAACGGCAGACAATCGATTCACTCCTTTTTACCTGGGTTACCTGTGCAGACAACATACCACAGCAAGCATGGAGCCCTCTCAGCTCAGCTCAGCTCACCATCACCATATATCATCTGGGTGCCGGCAGACGTGGTACTGCATTGCTACACAGCAGCAGCTAATTGCCCTTTGGCAGTAGATGGTGCAGTATGACTGGTAGCCGTCATCGGCTATCTGGGTGCTGGCAGACGTGGGGCTGCATTGCTACACAGCAGCAGCTCCTTGCCTTTTGGCAGTGGATGGTGTATTACGATTGATATCCGTCATCGTCATATTCCTCAGTGAGTTCAATCAGAGGCACCTGGGAAACTTCTTCAGCAGATTCCTCTAAGAAATACTGAACCAAACTTCCCATTCTGGGCATCTGATTCTGCATTTTGTCTCCTGGACACCCGGCAGTCCTATTGAACCATCTTGACGATGATGGCTAGCAGTCGTAATACAGCATTTTCTGCCAAGCACCCAAAAGATGCCGATGGCTATCAGTCATGCTGCACCGTCTGCTGCCAGCTTAAGATGTAAAAATAGATGGACCAGATTTGTTCTGTATTAATTTGCTTCCCCCTCCCTCCATGAAATCAACGGCCTGCTAAACCCAGGGTTTTGAGTTCAATCTTTGGTGGGGCCATTCTGTGTGACAGTTGTTTGTGTTTCTCCCTGATGCACAGCCACCTTTGTTGATTTTAATTCCCTGAACCTGTACACCATGACATCACTCGCCCCACCCTCCCGCCCTCCATCAGACACTAGTTTCACGCCTTTTTTCAGCCCAGACGCCATAGCACTGGGATCATGGAGCCCGCTCAGATCACCGCGGCAATTATGAGCACTATGAACACCACGTGCATTGTCCTGGAGTATATGCAGAGCCAGAACATGCCAAAGCAAAACCAGGACCAGCCAAGGAGGCGATTGCAGCGATTGCAGCGCGACGACAAGAGTGATGAGGAAATTGACATGGACATAGACCTCTCACAAAGTATGGGCCCCAGCAATGTGCAAATCATGGTGTTACTGGGGCAGGTTCATGCCATGGAATGCCGATTCTGGGCCCGGGAAACAAGCACAGACTGGTGGGACCGCATAGTGTTGCAGGTGTGGGACGATTCCCAGTGGCAGCGAAACTTTCACATGCGTAAGGGCACTTTCATGGAACTTTGTGACTTGCTTTCCCCTGCCCTGAAGCGCCAGAATACCAGGATAAGAGCAGCCCTCACAGTTGAGAAGCAAGTGGCAATAGCCCTGTGGAAGCTTGCAACGGTCAGTTGGGAATCAATTTGGAGTGGGTAAATCCACTGTGGGGGCTGCTGTGATCCAAATAGCCAACGCAATCAAAGACCTGCTGAGATCAAGGGTAGTGACTCTGGGAAACGTGCAGGTCATAGTGGATGGCTTTGCTGCAATGGGATTCCCAAACTGTGGTGGGGCGATAGATGGAACCCATATCCCTATCTTGTCACCGGAGCACCAAGCCAGCTAGTACATAAACCGCAACAGGTACTTTTCAATGCTGCTGCAAGCCCTGGTGGATCACGAGGGATGTTTCACCAACATCAACGTGGGATGGCCGGGAAAGGTACATGATGCTCGCGTCTTCAGGCACTCTGGTCTGTTTCGAAAGCTGGAGGAAGGGACTTTCTTCCCAGACCAGAAAATAACCGTTGGGGATGTTGAAATGCCTATCATTATCCTTGGGGACCCAGCCTACCCCTTAATGCCATGGCTCATGAAGCCGTACACAGGCAGCCTGGACAGTAGTCAGGACCTGTTCAACTACAGGCTGAGCAAGTGCCGAATGGTGGTGGAATGTGCATTTGGACGTTTAAAAGCGCGCTGGCGCAGCTTACTGACTCGCTCAGACCTCAGTGAAAAGAATACCCCCATTGTTATTGCTGCTTGCTGTGCGCTCCACAATATCTGTGAGAGTAAGGGGGAGACGTTTATGATGGGGTGGGAGGTTGAGGCACATCGCTGGCCGCTGATTACACGCAGCTAGACACCAGGGCGGTTAGAAGAGCAAAGCAGGGCGCGGTGCGCATCAGAGAAGCTTTGAAAACAAGTTTTGTGACTGGCCAGGCTACGGTGTGAGACTTCTGTTTGTTTCTCCTTGATGAACCCTCCGCCCCACCCTCCCACCCACTTCACTCTACTTCCCTGTAAACCAAAAACCCCACCCTCCCCTCCCCCTTCGAGCACCGCTTGCAGAGGCAATAAAGTCATTGTTACTTCACATTCATGCATTCTTTATTAATTCATCACACAACTAGGGGGATAATTGCCAAAGTAGCCCGGGTTGAGTGGGGGAGGAGGGAAGAAAAAGGACACACTGCAGTTTAAAACTTTAACTCCTATTGAAGGCCAGCCTTCTGATGCTCGGGCAATCATCTGGGGTGGAGTGACTGGGTGGCCGGAGGCCCCCCCACCGTATTCTTGGGCGTCTGGGTGAGGAGGCTATGGAACTTGGGGAGGAGGGCTGTTGGTTACAGAGGGGCTGTAGCGGCGGTCTCTGCTCCTGCTGCTTTTCCTGCAGCTCAACCATACGCTGCAGCATATCAGTTTGATGCTCCAGCAGCCGGAGCATCGACTCTTGCCTTCTGTCTGCAAGCTGACGCCACCTATCATCTTCAGCCCGCCACTTGCTCTGTTCATCCACGATTTAGCCCGCCACCTCTCCTCTCGTTCATATTGTGCTTTTCTGTAGTCTGACATTGACTGCCTCCACGCATTCTGCTGTGCTCTTTCAGCGTGGGAGCACATCTGGAGCTCCGTGAACATGTCATCCCGAGTCCGCCCTTTTCTCCTTCTAATCTTCACTAGCCTCTGTGAAGGAGAAACATTTGCAACTGGTGGAGAAGGGAGAGGTGGTGGGCTAAATCGTGGATGAACAGAGCAAGTGGCGGGCTGAAGATGATAGGTGGCGTCAGCTTGCAGACAGAAGGCAAGAGTCGATGCTCCGGCTGCTGGAGCATCAAACTGATATGCTCCAGCGTATGGTTGAGCTGCAGGAAAAGCAGCAGGAGCAGAGACCGCCGCTACAGCCCCTCTGTAACCAACAGCCCTCCTCCCCAAGTTCCATAGCCTCCTCACCCAGACGCCCA